>NC_034412.1:64484932-64633580 GCF_002078875.1 Numida meleagris | reverse complement strand
CCAGATCTGTGCTATTGATCTGCAAGGTTTGAAACTCACTTCATTTCAATTCTGGTGATCTAATTCCAAGCCAGCGTGCAAAAAAGAAATTGGAACAACAAGCAGCGCTGAAAATAAATAAATGAAGGATGTGAAGTTGGTTTAGGTCAATGTATCTACACACATAAAATCAGTTATGGGTCTGTATGCTCTTTTAGACTGGGAACTCGCCAAAACCGAGACTATTCCACCTTGTTGTTTTGTTTTATTTTGTTTTTTTTTCCCTCCTTAACTGCACTATAAAGAAGAATTATATTTTGAAAGTAAAAACCCAAAACAGAATATTGGTACTTTTCACCATTTGGTATTTCCTTCCATTCTATTCCAGGCTGCAAGGTTTTCATATAGCCTGAACTTCAGACTTAATAAGTTTTCAGAATTTTATAAGAATGCTTTGATAAATCTTCCCTTGCAGTTACTAAAGTCTGTTTGAAATGGAGTATTTTTTCTAGCCTTCGCTGACCTGTTGCTCGTCTATCTGCTTTTGCTAAACATTATTTTCCGAAGAAAACAAGTAATACTAGTATATCTGATCACAGAATACTGTCAAGGCAAAACATCTGAATGGTGGCTATTTCAGATCTATGGTATTTTATGACAACAGATAAAGAGTGTATGAGGAAAGTTTGATCTGATTCCACCTAAATTTTCAGAAAAATAGTGTCCCATAAAGTGTGTAGAAGTGAGCATCAAATCTGTTCTCAGTCTTTCTGATCTCTCAACAATATGTTTTCCTTTTTTTTTTTCCCCCTGGGTAAGTTGTTTCCAAACCTTGTGTTAAGCTGGAGATATAAGAACTCATACAGAATTTGGGCCCCTATTAAATGTTTAAAATGCCTGTTTTTTTCCCCCCTACAGACTACAATAGAGATACAAATAGGAAATAGAGCCAAGATTTAGAAGTAGAAAAGCAAATTGATCTTAAGTTCATCCATTTGAAACAGGTTTCCCATTAATAGGATGCTGGAGATCTGGGGGGGATTTACCTTAGATATTGCTGGCCCTAAGAAGAAACAGCACATCTGCTTGTGATAAATTCTTTGCAATACCAGACAAAGAATCAGTAGAAATAGCAATAAATATACGTAGAAAAAAGCTGACTCACCAGACTGGTGATAGAGTCTCTAGCTATAGAATGTTTCTTCTCAAGAAGCAACCTCCATCCAGAAGAGATTCCCTTTTTAGAGGCTAGCTCATAAACGAGCCCAGAGAGGGATAGACCCAAGGTCAACCCCTTCTGGTCAATTGCAGTTCTGGTAAATTGCTCGAACCTGTGCTTCCTGGGCCAGCCACCCCCTTCACCAGGTGCTCAATCATCAGTTCGGGCCATGACATAATGGTTCCCTTACAGACATATTGAACAGATGTTTTTGTAACTGCCAACAAGTTGATCTTATGTTATGATTTCTATGGCTTTATTAGTTCATCCTTAAGGGAAAGACTGTCCACTTGTTCTAATTCATTTCATCTTTACTGTGCCACACATTTTCAAAGCTTCATAGAGGGAAAATTGTATCAAGAATCCCAAAAAGGCTCTAGGTATCCTCAGCTTCCCTCAAATTCAATAAAAGTAGTAGAAGTTCCCCAGAGCACTTACCAACTTAAAGAGCTTGAGACCTCAGGCATTGCTGTCGCTTACATCTGGAGAATACTGCAGATGATACAAAGATGTAAAATTGGACGCCTGCCGTATGTTTAGTTTTAAATAATGTTCTCATGCAAATGTACAGTTCTTTCACACAGAGCCTTTACCACTAATAGTTATTGTGTAATGACATCCATTTATACAGCCTTGCAATCAGCTGCATCAGTGTTATCTGTCACATGTATGGTTTCCTGGGGTGCTTCTTAAAGACAATGTTGATGGTATTCCTCGAAAACACCCATTTGGCTTTTGGATTCCTCTTATAGATTTTTGTTTTTCTAAATGTAATGCTTGTTTCACTCTAATATGTAAGTGTTTCTTCAGAGTAGATCTATAATAAGGTAGTTTGGATTGTGTGCCTTAGCACTGTCTGCACACTATTAGTATTGGACTCCCAAGGTCAGCATGTGCAGTGAACCGCAGTAAAGAGTTGATGGTCCATAGAAGGGCTGATGTGACAAATTACTGACTTGTTTTGGAGACTAAGTAACCAAACCTTTGCCAAAGGTCTGTATATAACATTTTTTTTCATCATAATTCTTGTAGTTTTAAGTATGGTAGTTGCCCTATTGAGCGTTCGATATGGCAAGCTGATCAAGAAAACAATTGCAAAATATTGTTACTGACTTGATTTAGTTGTGTCTCTCCCCCCCCCCCCAAAAAAAAAAAATTGTTATTCATGATCTTCACTGGGTTAAAATTTATGCAGCTAATTGCTATACTTCAGATCTGTAGAAATTCTTCCAATATCCTACTTCTCCAGCTTCATTTATTTGGGAGAGTATTGGAAGGGGCATGTGTCCTCATTTCTCCATAACAGAGATGTCATTCTTTCACTCCATAAAGGTATGAGTGGCATTTGTTTAAACTGCACAAGTATCTTTCTTTAAGATAATTAATGAAATCATATTTCCTGGTATGCAGTTCATAAGATCCTTAAATCAGAAGCCCTTTTACCAGCTGGAACTTGACTATATATTGATAATTTCAACTTCCTGATGCTGATATCTGCTTTTTATCAGTTTAGAGACTTCTGTTATGAGAAACAATCACCGATTTGTGAAGTCCATTACCTCTTAACTTTCTAGTAGATTAACTAATTAGGCTAGATTTTCTGTCCATCATTGTAAGTAAGATTTTTCTCACCAAGACTATTTTGTGAAGCTTGTTTCATTTTTTCCCCCTAATTTCCAACATAAATATTAAATAACGAGCAGAAATTATGGCCAGGTACTTCTGTGATGTTTTCAAAAGTCATTCTGTGGCTATGTATGGGAACTGTTAGGTCTCAGCTGAAACTGGTGATTGAGTACTTGGTGAATAGATGTGGCTGGCCTAGGGAGCACAGGCAGATTGTTTGTACCTGTGCCTCCTCTGTGACCAGAAGGGGTGGACCCAGGGTAGAGCCACCCTGGGCTCATATAAGGGTCGGCCACTGAAAGGAGGTTATCTTTTAAACCTAGGCTGCTTCCTGTGATGGGCTGTGGTGTAGCTAGAGAATCCCTTTGCTAGTTGGGTGAATTCTGTTTTTCTTTCTGCGTGTGACTATTAGCCTACCTGTAAATGCTTTACCTGGTATTGCTAAGAACTGGTCAGAAGCAATTTTGCTTCTTTAGGGAGTGGTGGTAAATTGAGTTAAATTCAGCTGCTGACCCCTGTCGCAAGGGGTGTTTCCCAGGTGTCTGTACTGGGGCTTTTCATGTTCAATGTCTTTACTGATGACCTGGAGGAGGGGACTGAGTACACCCTTGGTTTCACTTAAGTTTGCAGATGATACCAAGTTGGCAGGAAGTGTCGATCTGCATGGGGGTAGGAAGGCCCTACAGAGGGATCTGAACAGGCTGGATCACTGGGCTGAGACCAATGGGATGAAGTTCAACAAGACGCAGTCTGTGCTGAGTCCTGCACTTTAGCCACAACAACTTTAGGCAGTGCTATAGGCTTGGGCAGAGTGACTGGAAGACTGTGTAGAGGAAATGGACTTGGGGGTGCTAGCTGATGCTTGGCTGAACATGAGCCAGCAGTGTGCCCAGGTGGCCAAGAAGGCCAATAGCATCCTGGTTTGTATCAGAAATAGTGTTACCAGCAGGAGCAAGGAAGCGATCATTCCTCTGTACTCAGCACAGGTGAGGCTGCAACTCGAGTACTGTGTTCAGTTTTTGGCCGCTCACTGCAAGAAAGACATTGAGGCCCTGAAGTGTTTTCAGAGAACAGCAACAAAGCTGGTGAGGGGTCTTGATCACAAGCCTTTTAAGGAGCAGCTGAGGATACTGGTGTTCTTTCTTTTGGAGAAGAGGAGGCTCAGGAGTGACGTTATTGCTCTCTACAACTATTTGAAGGGAAGTTAAGGTGAGATGGGGGTCAGCCTCTTCTCCTGTGTAACTAGTGATAGGATTACAGGGAATGGCCTCAAGTTGTGCTTGGGAGATTCAGGTTGAACATTAGGAGAAAATCACTCTCTGAATGAGTGGACTGGTGCTGGAGCGGGTTGCCCAGGGAGGTGATGGAGTCACTGACCCTGGAGGTGTTCAAGAAGCATTTAGGTGTTGTACCAAGGGACATGGTTTAGTGAGAAATGTTAGTGATAGGTGGATAGTTGGACTGGATAATCTTTAAGGTCTTTTCCAACTGTAGTGATTCTATGGTAAGCAGAACAGGCTATAATGCCAGTATTCTAGTTTGTGCGAAAATTAAATTCGTTTAAAATTTTAGGGACAACTTCACTTAGATAAATGCATTCAGTTGGTCTCTATTTATGAACAGATTTTCTCAGAAGCACTCTCAGTTTCAAGGCACAATAGTTTCTCGCAGTAAGTGGGACCTACATTTTTTTATCTGACCTTGCTATTGGTATAATACAATATATTACTTTATTTTGTTTTATCTCATTGGTAGTAAAAGTTAATTACTTCCCATTTGCCACTCCCCAAATCTTTGTCATCTGTTGCACATCTTTGCAGATATTATATAATTCTGGCTCATCACGTAGTTTGTGAGGTTACCCAACAGAATCAGCATCCACAATGTATTTTATTTTGCTGTTACTTTTGCTGGGACGTTTTAAATGTTTCACTTATGCCTGCAAGACTTTAGATGAGTGCATTTTTATGGGGCGAAAATGTCTCTGTGACATAGAACGTGCATTTACATGTGTTCCACAGTAATATATGGTTCTCAGTAGGAAACACAGAAGCTGTTGTTGTACACTTAAAAGTATGATGATTATGCTTAATTTGTCATTTTATTTTTGGAACATTCAGCAAATTGAGCTTCATTGTCCTACTGATGTGGCCAACAGAGAATTTGCATTGATGGTCTTTCCTCATTAGCATCAGCACAGTCTGTTGTTCTAGCTTTCATCTTTCCCATAGCTGTTGCTTTGTATTTTTTTCTGCAAGGACTCTCAAGCATTTAAATGAGCAGAACTTGCTGTTGTCCTCTCACTGCAGTGGGATTGTCATTTCTGTCCCTGCTGCTGTCTCACATGCATACATTTCCCGAGGAAAAAACGAATTCTGTGAAGTATCTTGCATAATTGTCTGTGCCTTTGTGATGTGTATAATGATGTGTAACCTTACTTTGGAAAGGCTAAAGCAATGATCAAAAGTTGAATCCTTGTTACATGTCTGCTTCATGTTTTATCAACACAGTTGGCAAGCAGTGGTCACACTCACTTCTGCAACGATATACATCACTCTATAAACAGGTCCTTCCTGGATGGCTTTTGCAGAGCTTATCTCCTACCAGGTGCCAGGAAATAATTGAGGCTTTGTGCACAGATAGCAGTGTTGTGTAGTACAAAAATATCAACACCAACATGAAAGTATAACTGAAAAGTGCTGGGTCCGTTGTGGCAGTGATGGAATTCGTACTGAAAATGTCATATACAATTTGACCTGTACTTTTCATTTTCTCCATGTATTTTAAACTTACTGCCTCAACTAAAATTAGTTATTAGCATTGTGTGGTTTTTGTTTCCCCAAAATGGGAATGTTATTTGAATAAATTTGGAAGTATGAGTCTCTGCATGTGATACTCCATACGCCTTTGTTATGAGAGTAGATTTAAAATGGAAGTCCAGATCCACTGCCAAAAAGCTGATCCTCACCATCTCTTGTGTTTTGTATATGGATGAATGATTTGTGTGCACCTAGAGAAAGAAGTTTTGAGCTATAAACAATCATTCTTTAATATCAGCATGGGTGGCTTTTGGTTTACTTGCTGTTTCCAATTTTGATAAACCTCGAAGTCCCAACACTGTTTTTCACAATTCTTTTTTTTTATTTTTACTTGTATCAGCTCATAACTCATCTTCAAAAAAAAAAAAAAAAAAAACCTCACCTACAGTTGAATACGGTTGACTTGTGACAAGTCTTTATGAACAGAAATCTCTCTGCTTATTGTTTATTTTTAATAACCAAGTAATCAAGATTGATTTGTTCTTTTTCTGAAACATCTCGCATGATATGAAAAACTCTTCCAGAGCAAGTTTTTTGGAATTCTGCTATTCACCAGGGATTTGAAAGGCAGTTGGTATCACTGTCCAATGCAGTGAGTCTCCAGACCACTGTGTATTCTGAGTATATCAAGACGAATCTTGTTAATAGCCCTGCATGGAGCTGAGCCTTGTTGTTCTGTAACACAATTAAGGAATATTGAAACATCTTTTCTTCGAAGGGAGTGTCCATATTGCTAGGACAATGCAATATTATGTAATATGCAAAAAGCTTAGTGGAGCTGCATTAAAAACAAAGTGTTTACCCATTTTTATAAGTAAATTGTTATTAGAACAATCATGGAATTTACTGCAACATTGATGAAGAGCATTTGTGCTCATTGTGACAAAGCAGACTTCAGAGAGCAGCAGAAAGAATATGTCAATAAAAAAATCAAAAATACTATTACTCATTAAATCTGATATGCCCTCTACATGTTGTGTTAAAATGCATGGTTCTTGTTTCTATAAGAATAATTTTACCGAGACAATGAATGGCATTTTGTGAAAATCTGTTAGCAGTAGAAATACTTGGTATCTGTCATTCAGACTCTCTGATAATTCCACTCAACTATTTGAACTGATATGATAGAAATACTTTTTTATGACAGGAAATATCTTCTTATGATAAAAGCTCTAGTAAATATCTTTAATGGTTTAGCCTTCCAGTGACTTGTCTGGGCTCTAGAATAATAACCAGCAAGTTCACTTGGTCTCTTCTTGAATCAAACTTTGTGTTCAGAGACACTTAAAATTTACACTGAAGCATTACTAAAAGCAAGGCTTTGTTTTGATTTCCTATGCAGTCAATTATAGCAAACTTCAAACACTGTATCTCAGGGGACTCCTTTTCTGAATATTATATCAGTTTTGCATAAAACTTTCCCTATTTTTCCCCATTAAATTCCCTTTCCTAGTCAAATTGAAATGATTGCAACTATTAGTAACAGCATTATCATGTGTTTCTCTTGATCACATCTTAAAGTTCAGTTGAACATTATCCCTGTTGTCATGGCAAGAAGATACAATGCTTTTCTAATCCTTGAAAGCCCTTAATTGCTTCGATTAAAACGATATCATTTGTGTAGCGTGTTTTTTTTCCATAACACTAGCCAATGTAACATTGTCAAAGAAAAATTTGAAGGAGGCTTACTTTATTTCTCCATACAAAATCCAAAAATCCTCAAATTACCAGCTTGTCAGGCTTGTAGTCTACTGATTACTTACAAAGATATATAAAGGAAGAATGATATGTCATTCTGGTTGGACTCCCTCATAAAAATGTTTTGAATTATAATTACAGCAAAAGACCATTAGTGGGTGCAGCCTGGTCTGTGGTGAAACCTTGTGGAAACATTTTTGATCCATATGCTTATAAGTCACATCCTTGCACAGTGGAGTAACAAAATAGCACAGGACTTTTGTTTATCAGTATAATATTGTAGACAAATTATTATGCAGGTGAGAAAATAATTGGATGTGGATATTAAGTATGTATATACATGTTCATAATGGACCCTTTATCTTCCCATCTGAAAACAAAGTACTGACTGGGGAAAAGGAAGTTTACAGAACTCAGAGCCTTCAGGAATTACCTACATTATTTATATTACCCTTTCACCATAATTGTCAGCTATTGGGCAGTTATTATACAGGATAGAAGAAAAGAATTATTTTAGTCCAATTAAGTATTGAAAAAAATCTTGTGATATTTATGAGGATTTTGGTGAGCTTTCTGACATTAATGTCTTAAAGACCTTCATGTGTAATTAATCCTACCAGTTCTCTGCAAATCTTGTGCCTAAAGACCTTCATGTGTAATTAATCCTACCAGTTCTCTGCAGATCTTGTGCCTTCTAAATGAGGCCCAAACTGTACTAAGGTCTTAACATGGCAGTAGTTCTCACACCAATGCCTTAAGGCTCCTGCCTAACTTGTCATCCTTTCACCATTAGCCTCTTCTAAGAAAAGATGTTATGCAATGCCTGTTTAAATTGAGACTTTTCCAAAGATGAGTTGATATTTGTGATGTGCAGAGTCAATTTCACCCTATACATTGTTTTTTCCACAACCTTTTAAACCCCAAACCTAATGATTTTAAATACAGAAAAAATAACACAAATACTTTACACTCAGAGATGGTGTTAAGGCTGAGAGGATGACAGTATGCCTGGACTTGATGCAACTCAACCAAAGTGGGCGTCAGAGCAGTTGAAGGCCAACTAAGATCTACTTCACCAAGGTACAAGAGAGCTGAGAGGTTCTGGTAGTGCAGAACGTGTTGTATTTGTCTCCTATAGAAAACAGGCTCCTATGTCCTTTTGTTCTTTAAGCCAGCCTTCTCCATCTGGCACAATCTACGTCAAACAGGGTTCAACTGTCTTTTTCTTGCATGAGGAAGAATGGAAAAAGGACCCTTAGAAAGAACTCGTAATGGAGCTTCCTGTACAAGATGACAGTTTTTTTGCCATCAGAATTTTGCAGTGAATGTGGTGCTTGCATTTAGGTGATGATAAAAATTCTGTAATCCTCCAGTGTCTAAAGATTACAATTTTCACAGATTAGCACAAATATTGGCCAGAGCACGTGCTTGAAGTTGATCCAGTTAAAAGGCAATGCTGTCATAGGGGAAAAAGAAAGGAAGGATTTTCACTGAGCTGATAATTCAGGTGACTTTGCAGCGTGGTAGAAGTACCATATTAGATCAAAGTAACAGATCACCTAGATAAATTAGAAAACAAAAATATTGCAGTAGGAGAGACTGAGAATATCCAGCATGTAGAAAAAGACTGTATCTGCTATAAATAAATACATTTAGATTATGCTAGAAACCAAGCAATGATACTCTTTATTTTTGTTTTGCAAAGGGTCCTTACTATCCCTAGAACCTGAACACTGTAATTAATCTTGAAGATTACTTTCATATGAGGTTGTAAAATGTTGCTGGTGAACTTTTAAAAATCTATGCTGTGCTCAAGTGGGTATTTTAACTGTAGCATGAGCAAGGATAAGTAGGTGTATCATGTTTTTTATTAGCTGTTCTATTCATTATTTGTCTACCCCTATCATATCATTTCTTCTTAGTCTGTTCCTTGAACTGATTAGTTCTGTTCTGTATATGTATCTTCACTTGGAAATTGTCCATTCTTCTACAAATTTATTTTACCTATGTTTGAATTTCTTGCGTGACTGCTTTCTCCTCTGTAAAGGGACACAGAAAATACTGTTGATGACAGCATATAATTGATTTAATAACATATTATCAGTTATTTGCTGTCCCAGTCTGTGTTTACCTTGAATTTGGTGCTGCTGAAAATGAGGTATGTATTTTTAGTCGTGTTCCAAATGAATTCATTCTTTCCTCAATTACAGGAGATTTACAACCACTAATTATCTATTCAGTATACATAATGCTTTTGTCATAGAATGACAAGAGTCAGTGTGTTTTTGCTCTCCTTTTGACATTCTCAGTCTTGTTTAGACTTGAGCAACCTAAATAATCAGCTATTTGCAAATGCTACCACTTACATTCTGTTATTAATTAGTAATTGCAGTCTGCTGTGACATCTTCAGACTAGCCACCAAGTGACAAATGCTCTAATAAGTAAGGATCATTTGTCAGTGCTTGAAAAGAGTACGTTAGTTTTGACTCAGGACAACTTTTTCAAGCTCTACTTATATACCAGTTCTTGGGGGGCGGGAATACGATCGATCCTTGGGATTTACCAGAAACTGTAAACAAGAACCTTTTCACTGACTTTCCAGGACAAGGCACTGTAGATTGTATATATGTTTGAATTGATGCTTGAAAACTACAGAACTGACTTAATAAAAAAAATAATAATTCAAGTCAATGATTTCCTTCCTAAGCCTCTTCCCATTTTGTGTTAGTCCCGAGAGAATGCGAAGATCTGTGAAGATCTGCTGTAGTGATTTGGGAAAAAGTGTATCTTGTGTCCTTACCTCTCTAAGCCTCACAGCTCTGATTTCTTCATTGTATTTCATCTTGTAGATTGGTCTATCCATTTAAAAAGCAGAGAGGGTATATCCTGGGGAACCTGCTCTGAGAAATGGAGGTTGTGACAATACAGAAGGCATTTAGCAATCAAAACATATTTTTTTTATGGAAGGTTTTCGGTCATGACTTTTGGTGATACTCTGATATATTTGAGGTATACCTATTTTGTATCCATAGTCAAATCTACAGTGGGCATCGCATCCATTTTACACCATGTTCCAAGGTGCCAAATTGCTGCAATCTGCTAGAGAATGAATGAAAGCAGTTCAGCTGGCAAGTGTGGAAACTGGAATGGCTATCTCCAACCTTAGATACCGTGTAAAATTTAGTTTTTGTTGAAATCTGAGCTTGGTACTAGGTCTTATAGTACAAGTAAAATGTGTTGACAAACTCAGCAGTAGTAAATTCAATCATGGTTAGGTCAGTTGTGTCTCAACCAAAATTTTTAAAGTTTGCTCTTTGAATAACATACAGCAACCAGTTGTGGTGATTTGATAAATATTTCAGCTACACATTACAGTAGCTAACAGTCTTTTTCTTGCGCCAGTACTCTGGTTCATTTTCAAAGCAAAGTCATTGACAAGGTACTACTAAACCTCTAATTTAGTTGTGCATCTTGCAATGAAAGCCTCAAGCTGAAGATTGTGTCTGTATGTAATTTCTTAACTGCTGCTCTGAGCTACAGGCTTTTTCTATCAAGGTAAAATGCATTAAACTAGCTCATAATTCTTCTGTCGTCTTTGTGTTGCTTGAGAGGCTCTAAAGAGCTATAATTAGTTTGCCAAACAAATAAAGAACAACCATGACCTTGCACCATGCACAATCAAGAATTCACTACTGAAAATGCTGTGCATGTATGTATCTCCTCACCTGTTACATAGCTGCAGAAGCATCAGGGTCCTTGAAATGACATTGTCTGCTGAATAAAGGAGAAAAAAAGATAGAAATGGATATTGTACTTTTCTGAGGTGAGAGCACTTACGTAATCTTAAATTGTATATGATAGCAAATTAATTTTTCTGGTAAAAATGAATTCTGATTCACGGACTCCTAATTTAAAATTATAAAAATGAAGGTAACATATCATATACTATGGGATTATTTCACATAAAAATGTTTTATGTCAGTTTGCAGTTGGGCATTAAGGTTGTAGCTGTGTTTGGCTGAGAAGGAAACAGAACTACTAATCTCTGTTTGATCACCATTTCTAAAAATGCACATTGGAAAGTTGCTGGTAAAAGCAATTCAATGAAATCAAGGCTATTTTGGATTTATTTCTTTATTTAGGAAATCATAGTTGGACTACTAAAAATACTATCGGAGAAGAGGGAATAACAGTCTGTGGCTTCCTCCACATGGCACAAAATAAGGAAAAGCTCAAAGGAGCTATGCATAATCTCTATTTCTAGACCTGTCTTCCTACATGTCTTTTATCACGCAGTTCCTGGGGTGGTTGTGGGACTGGGGACCTATTACAGTTTCTGTTGTGTTAGCCATTGGGGGCTGATTCTCCAGCCAGAAGCTGTTCTTCACTTCTGTCACATATGGTCATCACAGAATGGCCACCAGTTAGTTGGCAAAATCATTTATGTGTCACTATGAAATTCTCCTATTTTAAGGAAATGCATTTGCGTTGTACTGCCAAAGAAATGGCTGGTAGATATAGTAGGTTATTAAGCACCCTTTCCTTAGTGATTTTCTTTCTCTCTCTCCTTTGTCTGCAATTTAAAACTGTAATACACAGAGTTTTTTTGCCCTAAAAGTGAAGTTCACTGAACATATAATCACCATATGACACAAACTGACCTGAATCTTTTCATAAAGACTGCTAAGAAAAGTCAGTCTCTCCAAGGAGAAAAAATAAATTTAAATGATTGAGATGCCATCTGTTCAGAGGCTGAACTCAGTTTCAGTATCACCTTTTTTCCTTATATTTTTTCACCTCTTAGATTGTTTCTAGGACAGCAATTTGTAAACCTCTTTTTTTAATCTCTTCTCTATTTTCTTTCAGACATGCTAGTTTTTAAAAGTGGTTACTTGAGAATGTCTAATTAGCAATCAGTTTCATTAGCTGTACTGCACCTAGGAAGGTGCACATTTTCTCGCTAATAAATAGTCAGCAGTGGTTTTCTGAGATGACAAAGTAAAATGGTTGGAACTGGATTATTGTTGAAGTGAAGCATTTTGTTTCTTTTGCAGAGCTTCATGACTACATGCTAGCCCACAATGATTGTACCTGGTGTTAAGCACTTAGTGAAGATTGCAGTTCAGCTTTATGCATTTACTATGTAACCAGTGTAGCTGTGATGGACAGTTAAAGGCAAGAAAAAGGTCAAGGAAAATGGCAATTTTGTGACTTTGTCTTCTTTTGTGTAGCAAAGTTCTTAAATAGTAAGCCTACAACCTACTGTGTCTCTTCTTGGAATTGTTCTTACTTGGCAATTGCGTAATTGTATAAGTGCACAGTGTACTCAGTACCTTCTGCTTTCCAGTGTAACAGTGGCTGGTATGTTACCCAAAGACTCAGTAAGTTCTCAGATCGTTACTTATTTCAGAGTATAATCAGTATTTTTGAAGTGTTAGCCATGGAAATACAGATATTTGTAGGAGGCGGTCTGGAGTTACAGGCTTTCCTACAGCCCTGAACAAGCAAGCACATCTTCTGTTTTACAGCCTAAATCCTGGGTAGCAAACTCCTCCGTAGTCGTAATGGAAGGCTGATTGAAGTACACAATATGAGAACATTTGGATAGTTTGTATCAAGTCTGACCAGGCACTGAGGATATATCATTGCCACATGTTCTAGTGTTTTGAATGTCTCAAAGACAAGGTAACAGTAGGTAACATTTTCTAAAACATGCTGGTGCTGTCTTGGAACAGAGTTTACACTGAAGACCAGGACAGTGCATTACCTGAAGGCCATCCAAGCAGAGCTCAGGCTAATCAGAAGCAGGCTCTTTGTTGTCTACAGATTCAAGGGAACACAAAAATAACCAAACAAAGAAAATAAAAACTCACACACCAGGACCAGGGGATTTCTTATTGATTATCAATTAGATAAGAAATAACATTGTTGTTTGTCTGTTCTTCTGGCTATGCATTTATTTTTGAACATTCTTCAGCTTTGTTTTCACATTTCTGGCATTTTCCTTCTAATAAGCCTAATGAAATATCATGCAACAGCCTTCAGCTATCTGTCAATATTTATATTAAATGCAGAAGTTCTTGGAAGCAATGGCCCATCTTGTTTGGGTACAGTCAAACCACAACTCTGCTTGTTGTTACAATATGCTCTCCTTCCTGACTCTTATCATTCCTGTGCAGATACATATACACACCATTTTCTTCATGCCAGTCAAATGCAGCAAGGAAGTTGCTCATGGAAGACACTGGCAAAGAGTCATGCTAAGGGCTGTTGGAGCCATGTGGAGAACAGCTGCAACACAGACAGAGCAGCTGTGGTCAGGCTTACAGTGAAGTTGTGTGAAGAAACAGAGATGGAACAACTGTGCCAGTTACAGCAGGTGAGACCCATTGGTTTTGACTGCCAGCTCCTCACAATCAGCAGAGATTAGATGGAAGAAGCATGTTCCCAGCAGGAGGCTTCGGAGTGTGAGCAACTAGTTTTGGAAAAATGTGTTCTGCCTAGAAACCACAGTGCTTGGTCCTGGCTGATAACAGCTTCATGGTTGGGACACAGCAGTACTCACTTTCCTCTTCTTCACCTATCTTCTTCCGTATAACTTGAATATTTATGTATACATATTTGCATATTTTTGTGTGTGTGTATACTTGTGACTTTCTTCTCCATTGATAGTAAAGAATGATACTACGCAAAGTCCTAGCATCGCTCTTCCAAAAGACCAAATAGGAGCAGTGTTCTATGTTACAATACATAGTTTTAACATTCCTGATTTGTATCCTCCCATTCTGACAGTCCTTTGTTGGTGAAGTTATTGAAGGAAACTACCAAGGTATGAGTTAAGTACCATCACTACATGACTCTGCTGGTGAACTCTATTAATGCTTTCCTTACTTTAGAAGTGTTCTGCACCACTACAGTAAGTCCTTCACATGATGTCTGCAAAGATGAGTAAGGAGTGTGAAAATTTTAGATGTAAAGGTTCTGTAAATTCTGAGGCACTCTAAGACTGGTGGTGTGAGTTTGCTTATGTTTAATTCTAGACCTTAACCATCTGAGAAGTGAATGTTCTGTATTGGGAACTAGCAAATATCATTCCCTAAGGAAAGTCGCAATTATCTGTTTTGGTTTGATTTGTTTTTCACTAGGACACTCAGTACTTTCATGCACAAAGCCAAAGAGGTTCTGGAAAAGCCTGGATGACAAGAATGATTTGAAGCTCTTGTAGGAAATATGATTTCCAAGGAGAATTTTGAGGAGGACTGTTTGATTTCTGGTGAAATTAAAGCTCGTCTAACTGTAAAGAGCAGAGGAGAGGAAAGATTGAAACATTAACAGCTCCAGCTGGGGAGACCTCCAGAATCCAGAAGGCATTAAGGCCCCCATTTGCTGCCCAGATAACCTCTCTAGAGAAGTTTGTTCTCTTCTGGGAACGTGTGTCAGAGACGTTAAGAAGACTCTAACGCATCTTATAAAACAAGACTACTATCCACTTGTTGACATTCAAGTAGGGTCACAGGAGGCTACAATGAGGAAATTACAAAATGTTAAAAGGGACTTTACATCCCTTGGAAAGATGCTGAAGGGATTGAGAGCACAAGTAATGTTCTCCTCTGTCCTCCTCACTGGAGGCTGGGTCCTGGAAAGGAGGAGTAGAATAGATCCAGTAAATTACTGGCTGAGGGGATGGTATTGGGATCAAGGTTTTGGGTACTAAGATCTTGAGCAGGCCTCTTAGAGACCAGGTGTGTGGTTGTTGGATGGAATGTGACTGAGCAGATGAGGCAAAAGTGCTCTGGGGAGGAAAGCTGGCTGGATTGATTACTAGAGCTTTAAACTTGATTTGATGTGGGAAGGCGGTGGATTTCCTTGTGACAGAGAAGGGTCTGAGAATGCTGTCTTTCTAGTAAACTGTGGAGAAAAACCTATCAATTGTCCAATAGGTTCTCATGAGGACTCCTCAGAGAAGATAACATTGCCAATAGCCCAGCTTAAACATTCTTGCATCCCTCTAGCAATACCTGCACCCTTTGCTTCCCTAAAGTGCCTGTATACCAATGTACTCAAATTAAAAGGAGGAACTAGAGATCTGTGAGTGGTTACAGGGCCATGATCTCATTGTGGTCATGGAGACATGATTGGAATGCTGGTATGGATGGCTATGTTCAGTTTAGGAAGGACAGGCTGGTGAGGCGAGGTGGTGGAGTTGCTCTTTATGCAAGAAAGCAACTAGAATGTATGGAGCTCCACTTGGGGTGGAATGAGGAAGAAGTGGAGAGCTTGTGGGTTAAGGGGCAGGCTAACATAGGTGACACTGTTGTGGGTGTGTATTACAGGCCACTTGATCAGGAGGAGGAAGTGGATGAGACCTTCTACAAAGAGCTG
Source organism: Numida meleagris (assembly GCF_002078875.1). NCBI lineage: Eukaryota > Metazoa > Chordata > Aves > Galliformes > Numididae > Numida > Numida meleagris. The sequence continues at coordinate 64,617,856 of NC_034412.1, read as the reverse complement.
GGAGCAGCCTTGCAATCCCTGGTGCTGGTTTTATGGGGGACTTCAACCATCCTGATATTTGTTGGATAAGCAACATGGCCAGGCACACAAGGTCCAGTTCGTTCCTGCAATCCACTGATGATAACTTTCTGATGCAGGTGGTGGAGGAGCTGACAAGAAGGGATGGGCTACTTGACCTTGTTTTTTCAAAGAAGGAAGGGCAGGTCTGGGATGTGGAGGTTTGGGGCAGCTTGGGATGCAACAGTCATGAGATGATGGAGTTCAGGATCTTGTGTGGAAGAAGCAAAGAAATGAGTAGGATTGCTACCCTGGACTTCAGGAGAGCCAACTTTGACCTCTTCAAAGACCTGCTTGGAGGTATTCTATGGGCTATGGCATTGGAAGGTAAGGGGGCTCATGAGAGCTGGTTGGAACTTATATGCCATTTCTTCTGAGCTCAAGATCTGTGCAAGAAATTGGGAAAAGGTGGCAAGAGGCTTGCATGGATAAGCAAGGAACTCATGGATAACATAAAAAGAAAGAAGAAGGTCCATGGAATGCGGATAAAGGGCCTGTCCACCTGGAAAGAATATAGGAATGTTGTCAGATCCTGTAGGGATGCAATGAGGAAGGCTAAGGCCTTCTTGCAATTAAATCTTGCAAAAGAGGTAAAGGATAACAAGAAAGGGTTTTTTTCTTTAAGTATGTCAAATGTAAAAGGAGGAGTAGGGAAAATGTGGGTTCCCCACTAAATGAGGTGGGTGCCCTAGTAACAGGGAACATTGAGAAGGCAGAGATTCTGAATGCCTTCTTTGCTTCAGTCTTTAATACTAAGACTAGCCCTCAGGAATCCCAGATCCCGGAGGTAAGAGAGAGAGAGAGTCTGGGGAAAGAAAGACTTCCCGTTAGTCAAAGAGGATCGGATCAGAGAGTGTCCAGCCAAAATCAGTGCACACAAATCCATGGGTCACTATGGAATGCACCTGCATGCGCTGAGGGAGCTGGCAGAGGTGATGGCTGAATCACTCTCTATCATCTTTGAAAGGTCTTGGAGAACAGGAGAGGTTCCCAGTGACTGGAGGATATCCAGTGTTACTCCAGTCTTCAAAAAGGACAAGGAGGATCTGGGAAAATACAGTCCAGTCAGCCTCACTTCTGTCCATGGAAAGGTGATGGAATTTGTTCTGGATGCCATCTCCAAGCAAGTGGAAGAGAAGAAGGTTATCAGCAGTAGTCAACGTGGATTCACCAAGGGGAAATCATTCTTGACCAACCTGCTAGCCTTCTATGATGTCATTACTCTCTGGGTAGATGGGGGGAGGGCAGTGGATCTTGTGTACCTTGACTTCAGCAAGGTGTTTGACACTGTCTCCCACAACATCCTTGTTCTCAAACTTAGGAAGTGTGGGATAAATGAGTGGACAAAGAGGTGGACTGATAACTGACTGACTGGCAGAGCTCAGAGGGTTGTCATCAGCAGCTCAGAGTCTGGTTGGAGGCCTAGCAGTGTTCCCCAGGGATCAATGCTGGGTCCAGACTTGTTCAATATCTTCATCAACAACCTGGATGAAGAGATAGGGTCCACCCTCAGCAAGTATGCTGGTGATATGAAGCTGAAAGGAGTGGCTGCCACAATGGAAAGCTGTGCTACCATTTGATAAGACCTGGACAGACTGGAGAGTTGGGCAGGAAGGAACCTGATGAGGTTTAACAGGAGCAAGTGTAGAGTCTTGCACCTGGGGAGGAATAACCGCATGCATCAGTACAGGTTAGGAGATGACCTGATGGAGAGGAGGTCTGTGGAGAAGGACCTGGGGGTCCTTGTGGGCAACAGGTTGGCCATGAGCCAGCAGCATGCCCTTGTGGCTGATAAGGACAATGGTATCCTGGAGTGCATTAAAAAAAAAAGCGTGGCCAGTAGGTCAAGGGAGGTGACCCTCCACTTCTGCTCGGCCCTGGTGAGGCTACATCTAGAATACTGTGTCCAGTTCTGGGCTGCCCAGATCAAAAAAGACAGGGATCTCCTAAAAGGTGTCCAGCAGAGGGCCACAAAGATGATAAAGGGCCTGGAGCATTTCCTGTATGAGGAAAGGCTGAGTAACCTTTATCTGTTTAGCCTGGGGTAAAGAAGACTGAGGGGAGATCTGATTAATGTTTATAAACATCTGAATGGAGGTGGAAGGCAAATGGATGAGTTCAGACTCTTTTTGGTGGTGTGTAGCTATAGGGCAAGGAGTAATGGCCTAACACTTGTACATATAAAGTACTGTACTAACACAGAGAAGAACTTCTTTGTGGTAAGAGTGATGGAGCACTGGAACAGGTTGTTCAGGGTTGTGGAGTCTCCTCCTATTCAGATATTCAAGACCCAGCTGGATGCCTACCTGTGTGACCTATTGTAGGGAGCCTGCTTTGGCAGTGGGGTTAAACTCGATGATCTCTTGAGGTCCCATCCAACCCCTGCAATTCTGTGATTTGAGGAGAATGAGAAGGGGGTCTCTAGGAAGATCAGATAGCTCCTACCCACAGTAAACACTCCTCAACAAATGCCAGTTTAACCAAAGGGACCTTCAACCTATGAACTTTCTAGGTAAAACTCCTGGAGAAGAAATCTCCAGAAAGAATCTGAGCGTGAAATCCTAACGAAAGAAACCTCCTTTGTTTGTGGAATTTCATATTTGGCTAATCCATAAGGATGATATTAGAGGGTGGGTTAATCATAACAATTTTACAGGGAAAATTGCAGGAGAATTTCCATCTATTCAGCTGTAAAACATCAATACTGGGCTCTTTCTTTTCTTCTTTATTTAAGAATATTGTTTATTTACAGAATTTTCATTATCTATTTGATCAATCCTGTCTCTGACATGCGATGCTTGAAGAAAATGTATACCTAAGATTTATTAACACTTTTAGTAATTCATATTTTTGTCCAAGGTTTTAATTATATTTTGTGTTTTGTGTTGCTGCTCTTCATCTTTTGCTAAGGCCTCATTTCCTGCCTGATTCGTTCTTAGTGCTCTGTGTCTGTTTTTATGACCTAGATAATATGCATAGCTTTCATAAACAGGAAATACTTGGCACTGTAACAAGTTTTTCCAAGTGACCACAGTTCTCATTCAAAATGTAAGGAAAACATCCTCCAAAATACTACACAGTTTTAAATCTCATGTAATGTTTATCCTTTGAAGGGTACCCACAGAATTCAAATTCTTTGTTTATATGCCTGTGCTCAGAGAGTGTGGAAGAACAAAATCATTAGGAGCTGTGTTTACTTGCCACTCCATATTTACTGGTATTTCATGAAGAAAATTTTAAGGAATAGAACTTCTAACTGTAGTTGTCTGGCAGCATGAATAATCATCACACTGTTTTCAAAATGGGTGTTTCCAAAATAAGGAAGACTGAAATTGTTTGAATAAACTCTTGTGGAAAAAGTAAGCCTAGGTCTGTTTGAACTGACATACTACTCAGTGATACAGAAATAGAAGATGGTACATTTAGTCTGAAGTGGTTATTTGTAACCAGTATTGTACTAATTTTGTTTCTTGCAGGTTATCAACTTGGTCCAGTATTATATCTGCTTAACCACGTTTCATTTTACATGTTTGTGTATAGTCCTAAATTGATTAACCTTTTTTATGGGTAATTAGTCCACCATTTTTGTATCCCCTGTTTTAACATTCGCTTATTCAAGATGTGGCTGTAGTTCAGGTGGCAGAGTATCCCCTACTCAGCAACATATGCAAGTAATTTTTGTCATTCTGAAATTGTCATTCACCCCAAATGCTTAATAGAAGTATCCAGCAGAGCTCTCTCCATATATTTACTGCAAAAGGACACATTAATCTCCTATTTTAGGATTTGTTTGCAGCATTTTGTATCAATAACACCAGTTTCTGCAGCAAAAATTAGGTATCTCCTCTGGATTATCTGGCATGGCATGAATCATATTTCTTTCAAGGGAGCCAGCTTGTTGCAGTTAAGCCTCTTTATCTTTAATGCAACATTCATTAATGCTGGGGTTCTACAGGATCCCATTTTGGGACCCATACTGTTTTGTAATTATGTATTTCCCTGAGGCAGTATCAGATTGGACTCATTGTTTCCAGCATCTCATGCAGATGATCCTCAGATTTGCCTTTTTCTATTCCATACTAAATGGAATGCTAACGAGAGAGAGTAGTTACTAATTGGTCCATCTCTAGGTCTCTGCACTCCTCACTCATTGCTTCTATAAATAGATGCTCCATTTTCCCTGTTGCCAAGGCTTGTAGCCTTGGTGATAAAAGAAGAAAGGGGGAAAAATTGAGTCCCTGAAAAACAGTAAAGTTGTCCTAGGTGAAATGTAAGCATTTATAAGAGAGCTGAACTTGTTTTACTGGAGTCCTGATAATGGAACAGATAGGAATAATGTTAATAAAAATAATAGATAGCAATGACTGGAAGGACTCAAAGTATAATGAGAAAAGTGGGCTAACTGCTTAGCATCCTAAGAAACTCTATGGGCTGTGAAATATTTTTGTAGCTAGAGGATTTCAGTTTAAAGAACCATTTCTCAGGCCATTGTGGCTAATCCAAGGTTTCAAAGGCCTCTGACCAACAAGTAGAAATGTAAACTTGACAGAGAAGGTGACAGTGCAGCCCGCTGTAGTGCAAGATCATAGCAGCTTGACTCTGATGTGGAGTTTTTTTGACAGTGTAAGCTAAAGAGGCTTGGAATTGACAGTCATGTGTCAGGAAGGATGCAGACCCATTGGAGAGAGTCCAGTGTAGAGCAACAAGATTGCAAGAACATAAAGATAGCTATACTGCATCAAACAGTCCACCTCATTCAGTATCCTTGACACTGATGAGCAGTGATTGTTTAGAAAAGAAGGTAAGAACTAGGTTTAGAACAAAATACTTCTCGATGTATTTCTGAGCTTTTAGTAAATTGGAGTTCAGGGAATTCCTGAATTCGAAGCTGTGTCACCATCATATTTTTTAGTTGCCATTTTTGTTTAAATGTTGAAGGTGAGCTAATTACTTTCTGGGGCTAATATTAATAATACTTATCATATTTTTATCTATCACATCCTTCAGCAAAGAGTCCCGTGGGAAAGCTTTCCATTAGTAAGGAGAAAATGCTCTGAAAGAGATTGTAACTTGTGGTGATCTATTAGTGTATGTTTCCAAGAAGAGGCTGGACAACCAGCTGTCTGAAACAATATAAGTATAATGTGACTTAGGCAAGCAGATTAATTATGTCATATTTTAATGTTGTTTTGGACTGTTTTCTTCTCCAACTCTATAGAGAATAAAAACCTTAAATCCTCTCTTGTTTAAGAGCCTTTGAAATCAGTTTAGTTGTTCTCTTCTCTCTTCCCTCTGCTGTATTTTGCAGTGATGCCACAGCAGTTTGGTACAACAGAGCACATTTTAAATCTTGTCTTATAAATGTGACACCAAGGAGATACAGCTCACAAAGAGGACACCTTCACTTGATCAGATACTGCCAGAATTGTATCATTTTGACATTTTGTACATTGCCAGTAACTGAAGTTGTGAAGCAGACAACAGACACAACTGCTGTGTTGAGGAAGATTCCTAGCAATATTCATAGAGGATGAAATTATTAGCTTGTTAGATAAAAGTCTGTTAGGAAGTAGCCAAGAGCCATGAGTTTTTAGAACTAGATCTTGTCAGAAGCATGTGATAAAGTTTATCAAGGAGCAAGTGGGACAAAGAAATTAGAGACTGGGGATACTATGGATCTGACTGACTGAAATCTGAGTAAGGCTTTGATAAAGTTTCACAGAAGCAGATATGCAAATTCAAGGATATTGGAGTCAGTGAGAGAATGGTAAAAATGGATAAAAAACTGGCTGAAAAGAAAAATGCTGCATAAATGAGCACAAACTAGCTTAGAGAATAGAAACAAGCAAAGGCTCCTGGGTTCATTCATTTGCCATTTAGAAAATATTCCAGGATTTGTTCATATGCTTACTCACACTTAGCATATATCCATTATTGCAGAAAAATGGCTGGGGATGCAACAATGCAAAGTACTTCTACATCTGAGGAAATTTTCTGCTTTCCCATGAGGAAGAGAAAGAAAAGGAACTAACAGAATGCAATTTCTTTCATTTCAAGACACAAATATTGAACAGACAAATCCATTTTTAGAAGTGCTTTTTACCTCTATACTGAAGTATGTGCGACTGACTTGAGGACATAAACATGGTAGGCATATAAACTGCAAGCAAGATGAAATTACGCCAGTGCTTTTTCATCTCATTTATGCCAGTTGTATATCAGTGCAACTGCACTGACTTGTGCTGCTACTTTAATGCTCCCTTTTGAAGGATTTTCCCTTTACACCACCTTAAAATGCTCACTTTCTCAGTAAGAGTTCTGTCTTTCATCTCATCTTCCAGTCTTCTTTCAGTTTTTAAATACCGAACTGTAAGGGCATTATGTGACCATACAGTGGTGCGTTGCTCTTAAGAAAATCTCTGCTTCTGGAGAATCTCCTCTCTCCTTCTACGGGGAGTAAGTCTCAGAGTCAAACGATAGAAGCATCATCAAACATGGAGGTTTGGGCTAGCATTCAGTCCTGGGTCTAATTTGCCCTTTGAACGGTCCATTTATGCTTTGCCTCAGTGCACTCTGTATAAAAATGAGAATGATACAGAGTTATAGTGTAGACATAATCAGATAATGAGGCATTTAGCTTTCTACCATGAGGTGGGAAAGCATGCTAATTAATGCAGACTTCATAAACAAACTCGGGTCTTGGAAGAACCACACTGTACACACTCTTTTATTGTTTTAGAAAGGGGGTGTATATACCAAAAAGGTATGTATATGCCAAAATCCTTTCTGATTTATATTGCTTAATGAATTTGCAATGGGGTACATTGTAACAGAGCTAGTATATATAAGACTAATTTACAGTCATCCACAGAAGTGAATACATAATAAGGCATACACAGAGCCTTTTTATTCAACCTTTGGTTGTTTATTTGATCCCTCTGAAGAGGATGATCACAAACTTTTGCTGGTGCTGAAGAAGTATTTCTTTGTGTTCTGGGCAAGGAATGTAACCTGCCCTCAGTCAATGGCACAGAAACATGTGTTAAGATCTACACAATTCTTTTTTCGCTAAAAGTTCCCATTCTTCATATTCTTAATATAACTCCATTACCAACATCAAGTGTACAGCATAGATTCAGACAGAACAGAAACAGTAGTACTTTAGATCTTCCCTGAGCAAATGTGGATGCCGCATGAATTTGAAATTGGAACTGGGACTGACACCAGACCAACTCTCTGTGAAAGAAAACCAAGGTCAGGCAGGCAAAAAGGGGGCAGTGCAGTACTCTTGCATCTTGTATGACCTTAATTCCACATGAAAAGCCTGCAGTTCCCATCCTCTACAGAACCAATAAACACTTTGTTTCACTGCAATACAACACTGCAATGAAATGTCTCCCAATAGAGGCCCATATGAATTTTCATTCAGTATTCTTCTTTTCCTTTTGTTTTGTTTTGTTAAGATCAAGAGAAGCAACCCCTTTTTAAATGTCAAAGAATCTCATAATAATCATTTAGAATTCTGCATCACAACTTGGTTAGTGGGAATATTACAAATACAGCAGTCCCATGTCAACTATGGTCAGCTATCTTGAATCGGATAGCAGAGTGTCTGTGAATTTTTTTTTTTTTTATGCTCTGGGACTGTCCTGAAATGTCTGAGCCATTTTGTGATCGTTTCCAATTTTATTTAAGTAAACAGCTTGAAAAAAATACTGATCAGAGGAAAATACACCTTCATTTCTAAAAGGCTTTGAATACAAAATTGAAAGAATTATTCTACTTTTAGATGAGCTAATCATTTAATTTTAGCAGATGATCAATCTTATTTTGCTTTTATTCAGTTGTAAGTTTAATATAACAACTGGAATATAGAACTCCCAAATTAAGGAAGTGGTTAATAATAAGGGTTGACTTGATAGAGAAATGAGTACTTGTTCTGCTAGATACTTCTATTTAGAAAACTTGTTCATGCTGAGCCCGTGATCGTTAGGTCAACACTCTATTCCAACAATATGCTAATCAATGCCTTTCCAAACAACAAACTCACAGTTATTTTTCTCCTGTGGGGAAAGTCGAAAAGCCTATAAAGCTTTTATTGACTTTAGGCTCAGGGTTTAGAAACAACTTGTTGAATTCTCAGCAATGTATTGTCCGAGTTCAGTACCAAGAGGCTGGTGAGAGAACAGTTTTCTCCTTTCTGGTAGATATCACAAGTCAATAAGAGCTACCACATGGGACGTCTGAGGGGCATAAAATAAATCTGACCAGTCAAAAAAGGTCATTAGGCAGCTAGTTCTGTAAATAACCTGAGTGATTATTTGTAAAAAACAATTGTAAAGTAGCAGTAGCTACACATTTCCTACTTGTTCTTCCAAATATGTAACCTGTCAGAAATAAAAATATATTTTGAGAAAAGAGAGATGTTCACTTGAAAACTGCCATGAATACTGTTGTCAATTTTTTTCATTTTTTATTTTTCCACTGAAAGGGGAAAATACCGTTTGTATGAAGTGCACAGCTTAGGCCAAGGTGCCTTCACTATGCCCAGGTGACTAAGAAAGCCAATGGCATCCTGTTCCGCATTAGAAACAGCAGAGTCAGCAGGACCAGGGAAGTGATTGTCCCTCTGTTCTCAGCACTGAAGAGATCACATCTCAAAACTCATGTGTTCATTTTTGAGCCCCTTGCCACAAGAAGAACAGTAATGCTTTGTTTCACATATATTATTACAAGCTGTGTAAAAGATTCTTTCCCTTGTATCCTAATCAATGAGTCATATCATATGAAAGCCCTAATGTAATTTCTTTCTTAAGGTAAGAATTTAAAGGTACTGTACCTTGATCAATGTTTGCCTACGAATCATTGTTATAAAGTTTAATCCCAATAACTTGGCCACAGGAAAACCTATTTCCCCTTTCTTAGGGAAGACAGGAGAAATTGAGGGAGATGGATCAGTGTTTCAATATATGAGGTGTTTTTACAGGCCAGGAGGCTATGCTGAAGGCCCACAGTTGAGGCACAATCACCTGTTCAGAGGTTGTTTGGAAGCAGCCTAGTGCCTTGGGGGAAAAAAAAAATAGACACTACATTTCACTTTTTGGTCCTGGTTAGCATTTCATACAGTTTGGATGGAACTCATTTGCTCCCATGCTTTTTTCCCTGAGTTTTGCTTGATCTGTGCCCATACAGGATACTCAGTATTCAGATGTGTACTCTGTTTCTGTATTACAGGTATCAAAATTATTGTCATTGCTTTGCACTACTACCTGAATCATTTGCATTACTAAAGAGTATGTAAGTGGTGAGGGGCATCAATGAATAGAAATTTTCTACTGTGTAAAGTATGAAATTAAATAGATCTGAGAAGTATTGTCTTATGCAGAGCTGGACTGTGTACATTTTACTGAGAGCCCTAGGATTTCAGTGTGTGTTTCAGATTTATAGAGAAGTTGGGCAAGCTGTTAGCAGATCTAAATCTGTGTGAGAAGGGTATGAAATGGATGTTATCTTGCCCGTGATGCAACCCAAGTTGCTAAGCCATTTGGTTAAACAAGATTTAATTAATAACAATCACAGCTTGATAAAAGCAAAGATACTGAAGAGCTTTAAAAGCCACTTGATCTATCCCAAGGCAGAAGTACACTTGTAGTTTAATATTTGTCATATAGTTAATTGATAATTTTACTGCCATGATTTCCACAAGAATAGTGGTGGTGTTCTCACTTATCATATGAGGAAAGGTCGGTGAAAATGATGAAAGGTTTTCAAAGTTAACTAACCAGTCACACAGCCATCAAGAACTCTGTAATAAAGATTTTCTACTTTACCTACTTTTGACTAGTAATTCTAAACTAAAATAACAACATTAAGGTGTAACTTAAAAACTGGTTGTAGCTTTTGTTTTTAAAATTTATTGTTGAAATCTCTGTTGTTAACAGTAAAAATATATGGCGTAGTATTACATAAAAATATATGTATGTTTAAAAATATTGAATTCCCATGCATAACAAGTTTCTGTGACTTTATTAGTGATTGTGTTGTATAAGCCCACATGAACTGAAGTTACAATGAAACTTTTCATTATCTTTCTTCTCTGAGACTTTCTTTAAACAAGGATATAAGATCCCCAGATTTCTAGTGGTAGGTGAGATAGATGCTAATAAACAGCTATATCTGAACACCTGCTATGTTATGATTTTGTGTTTAGAAGAATTTGAGGAGGAACTGGATATGTCTAGTGAGTTGCCAAGAAATGTCCATATCTTTTATCCGTGGGTTACTTTCACAAAATCTAGCTCAGATAAGTAGATAACGAGTTATGCCTGCCTGATCTCTGGCTGACATCTTGTCTGATACAAGTTAGTGACTTTACATTAGCTAATGGACAGTTATCTAGTATTGTTTTTAGACTAGGCTGTAGAATTTAATAGAAAAGTCTTAAGTTATGAGTAAGAATTAATATTAAATATTGAGAACTTAAAGTACAGAAAGTATAACAACCATAAAGTATGTAGATTGATTTATTAAAAATGTAGTCAATTTCCACATGAACAACATAATTACAGTTATAAAGAAAATTATATAGACTTGAATCATAAGATTTGGTTAAAGTTATAGACTCTCGCAAGAAGTATCACAGAGACAACATACATGTTTGGCATCTACTTGCTACTGAGATCTTTATATTAGCCAAGAAGTCAAGGAATTAAGTGGCCCAGGGAGTAAAAATGTCTGAATGATTTGTCAGAAAGGGCAGAGAAATACTGATGAGAATTCGCATAAAAGTTACTAGTCTATGCATGTGACATAGTCCCATCTTCTTCTTCAAGGGCACCAATTTATCTTCTGTCACAAAGTTAAAAAAAAAAAGTCTGAACTTCTCTGTCCACTGTCTGATACTTCTGGAGACTATTTTAACTGTTACCCATTGTAAACCATCCTGCTATGTATAAATGAAACTAATCCCATTGGGCTTATTCAAGAGGATAAATAGTTTGTTGTAAGTTTGGAATCTTGAACAAAATTTTCTGCTCAGAACAGTACTATTTAGTCCTTTTTTTTTTTCATTTTTTTATCTGCTAGTTATTACTGCGTGTAATTTAAATGTCACATCTCAAAAAACTAATCTTGACTTAGAATTAAATAACAGGTGTTATTAATAACTACTTTGCATTTAAAGGAAGCCTATGACTAAAGGCATTTTTTTCGTCTAATAATGTCAAAGCAAATGCCTATCTTTACAACATGTACAAATTTCTCAATAGATTCCTTTCTGATATTTAACATTTTTAACTATACACACTTTAAAATGGAAGAAAATACCCAGAAGGCTATGCCAAGGCTTAAGAATTTGACCTATAATAAGCATGGGTAAAAGAGCATTTTTTGAAAAACAAACAAACAAAACCTTCCTCAAATTCCCGACAAATTAACATAAGACAATTAAATACAGACTTGGATTTATAGAATTACTTCTCTGCCATGTACAATAGGATTGCTAGTAATAATTGTGTTTCTTCTCTGTTGCATTCATTCTTTGGAAACAGCCAGAACTACTGAATAGATCTTTCTGAGTTTATTGTTCATTAGGTTTTGGCACCAAAATTTGCATGGCCATGAGTTTTCTCTTTTCGGAGGTAAAACTAGAATAGATGTGTAGCGATAAGCAGGACTAACGCGATAAAAATAGCATTACAAAAGGTGGAAGGAAAATACAGCGCTCACCCAGATCGGAAGATTTGGGGCTCGCTGGAAAAGGCTCCCACCAAAGAGGGATCTCCAGGAAGAGATCCTTCCTCAGTGGCAGTCAGCCCTTAAATGAGGCCTAAGAGGCCTGGCTCCACCCCTTCTGGTTGCACAGGTGAATTGCCTTCACCTGTGCTCCCAGAGCTAACTGGGTCTTTCCTCCAGGTGCTCAATCAGTGGTTCAGGCCATGACTCAGCAGTTCCCATACACTCCACCCCTTCATGGCATGAACCAATGAAGGAGACAGCTGGAGGGTGAGCCTTCCCTGATACGGGGGTCCAACACACCGCGACGATTATACAATTGCCCGTCGCGATGCAGGTTGACACAATGTGAGACGATTGATGATCAGTTCATGGTTGAGGTTCATGTGGTCTTACGGGCCAGTGCTCAATGACATTACTGGAGGCATGCAGTTGTTTGGTGCAGGTCCATCTCATGCTCCACCAGTCCCACATAGGCCATCACCAGGTGTCATGCTTGATCTCACAGCAGCACTGGAACACTCCAATGACATTTCGCTCCTTCCGGTGATCCTAGAGACTCAGAAGACTCATGGGTAGTAATACAGGTGTTTCAATGGTACCAAGAGGGGGAGGTCTTCCTTCTATGGCAAGATACAGGCCGTGTTCCTGTCCTGGGTCAACACTTCGGCTTGCACTGGGGCACATCCTGGCTGTCTGTACCACACTCTTTGGCCAGATATCTGTGGCTGCATAACTATATCAGGTACCAAAGGGGGGGGTCCTGGTCTGCCATAAGGACATGATGATGGTCCCCTTAGCAATGAAGGCCGGAGTGTTGACCACGATGTCAGTAGGCCACATACCAATCACTGGAGGGACTACTGAGCCTCCCACCTCCAATAATCTCCCCCAAGGTGTAAGTAGGCCACACCACCTTGGTCCTACTTGCACCTTCCAAGGCCATTCTATCCTGTGGGTACCGGGCTCTAGATTCTCAGGGGCAGGGAGCAGAAGGTTATTTTCATTGCCAATTTGGGGTCTTACCCGATTGTCGGTGCCTGTAATTTGGATCCTAAGAGGGGAGGCCCATGTTGTCTGTAGCATCTTCAGGGCACTGGGTCTGCCATCTCTAGGCCTTTCATTCAGGTCCCACAGGGTTTCATAGAGTCTCTTTGTCCACCCCTGCAGGGACTGAGAGTCTGTCTTCAAAGCAGCCTTCAGGATGCCATTATAACGTTCAATGAGGCCCGCTCCCGTTGGATAAGGCAGATGAAATCGCCATTCAATGTTGTTCTCCTCTGCCCAGCGCTGTATCATCGCGCCCATGAAGTGTGTACCCTGGTCACTCTCGATGACCTGTGGAGTCCCATATACCGCCATTAATTTGGTTAAAGCCTCGATGGTGTAGGCCTGGTTTGCTTTTGGTACTGGATAGGCCTGCATCAGTCCACTTGCCGTGTCGACACAAGTTAATGCGTATCTGGCCCCCTCAGATCGTGGGAGAGGGCCTATATAATCAATTTGCCACCGCTGGAGAGGGTTATGTCCTCTGCCAAGGTGGGCAGTCGTCTCTGGCAAGGCTTTTGGTCTCATTCTCGAGCAAGCTTCGCAATTATGACATGCCTGGATGATATCTGACATAGTTATGGGCAGCCCCCATGCCTTTGCAGCTGCCCACATTGTCTTCTGTCCAGCACGTCACAGCTTCTGGTGTAGCCAGTGGGCGATGTTCTCAGAAGGAGAGTTCTCAATCCAACGTACTCGAGCCAGCGCGTCGGCCTCATCATTTCCTGGTGACTGCAGGGGGTGATGTCCAGAAACATGGTAGACCCGTACGGTTCTATGTTTAATCACAGTCCGTATGTCTAACCACATCTCCTTGCCCCAGATCGGTCAGGCGTGGATGGTCCAGTCTTGGGTGGCCCACTGTGTGATCCAAAGAGTGAGCCCACGATACACAGCCCAACTATCTGTGCAGATGTTCAGTGTACTGTCACCAGGTTCCTTGGTGATAACCATCCACTCGGCTCGCAACTCTGCCCACTGGCTACTTTGACCATCCCCCTCTTCAAACCAGATTGTGTCAGTGGAGGGATGGTATGCCACTGCTCTCCACTTGCTCGGGTTGCCTTTGCTGGACCCATCCGTATATCAAGCGTCTTCAGGAATGGGGTATTTCCCCTCCTGAACAGGACTCTTCTCCGGTGGAGCAACCATTGTTTCTTTTGGTGCATCGCAGTGATATGTCACTGGGCCTCAGATCTTTTGAAGTTCTTCTTTCAACAGTGATGAAGACAAACTGCTCCTCTGGCTGAGATAGGCGACCCATCGTGCCACTGTCTGTGCTTGGGCCACCCCTGTCTTAGGAAGGTGGGTCAGATCTTTCACCCACCCCTGAATCGGCAAGGTGGTCTTAACTGTGACTTCAGATGTTTGGGTTATTGGCTCTACCGCCTGTAATGCAGAGTAGGCAGCCAATAACTGTTTCTCGATCATGCTGTATCTTTCCTCCGCTCCGTGCCAGACCTGAGACCAGAACCCGATCGGGGTCCGAACAGAACTCCGGTGTTGCCACAGGCCCCAGCCAAAGCCATCCTGAGTGACGTGAACGTCCAATTCAGCTGGGAGGGTAGGATCAAATATACCCAGTGCCTGGGCTTGTTTAACAGCCAGTTTTGCCTGTTGGAAAGCCTCGTGTTCTGTTCTCCCCCAGTCCCATAGTTGCCCCTTCTTTGTGAGTCTATATAATGGCCTCAGCAGCTGCGCTAAATGAGGCATAAAGGAATGCCAATATCCCAATATACCCAAGAACTCCTGCAGCTGCTTTGGTGTTGTAGGGACTGGGAATGCCTGCGCCTTATCTATGACAGCACTGGGTAGTACTTTGGTCTTGCCTGACCAAACTACCCCCAGGAATCTCACAGATAGGCCTGGACCCTGCACCTTCTGGGGGTTTATAGCCCATCGTTTTTCCTGCAGATAGGTAGTTAATGAATCTGCTGCCTGCCCTACTGCCTCCAGTGAGTCAGATGTCAACATGAGATCGTCAATATAATGATACAAGCTAACAGTGTTAGGTTTTTCCCAATTTGCCAGGTCATGCGCCACTAGGTTATGGCAGTATGTTGGTGAATGCACGTACCCCTGTGGCAGGACCACTGAAAGGTCCTTGCCTGCCTCCCCATGTAAATGCAAACTGGTCTTGTGATTCTTCAGCAATTGGAATACTGAAGAATGCATTTGCCAAGTCTAGGACACAATGGTAGGTTTTTATTTCCCTACTCAATGTGCCCATTAGGGAGGCAATATTGGGTACGGCTGCGTGAACAGGCAGCGTGACCTTATTTAATTCTCTGTAGTCTACCGTCATTCTCCATGTGCCATCTGACTTCCGCACTGGCCATATGGGGGAATTATATGGGCTATGTGCAGGTCTTATGATCCCAGCTTTTTCTAATTCCTGCACAGTCCTTGATATTTCATCTTGCCCCCCCGGGAGTCTATACTGCCGCACATTAGTGATCCGGCGCGGTTCCGGCAGGCAAATAGGCTCATGCTTCTCATGGCCTCTCAATATCGCCTGCACCGGCCGGATACTAATACACCTCTGTCGGAGTCTGAACTCTCCAACAGCTGTCTGGAGAGCCAGATCCCATAAAATGTCTATGCCCAAGATGTACTCTGGGACTGGGGCAATAGACACCTTATACTCCCGGGGCGGGAGATGCCCAACCCCCAGTTTCAATCACATCTGGGTAACTGGAATGGTCTGTCCCCCGAAGCCACCGATCATCGCTCTATCCCCATTAAACTTAGTTGGATCCCCATAAATAATTGACGTTTCCGCACCTGTGTCAACCAATGCCATAACCCTTTGTATGTTCTTTCAGGACCAAAAAATGGTCAGCTCAACATAGGGCCTCCGGTCCCATCTGGAGGCCCTAGTTACATGGGGACTAATATCCCCTATCAAGCCATGAATTGGGCGAGAGCCAAGTCTTTTTCCTCAGGTGGCTCGGGCATCGTAGCCCGAGTCACCTGGGGCGGCTTTTTCCCTTTTATTAGGGACTATAAAGTCCTCTAGGTTCCAAGTATTGTCTGGTATTCGTTCAATAATTCGTACCCCTGTTCTTTTGGAGGTACTTTGAAATTTTTGATCGTCCCTCAGTTGTTTCCATAATTGAAGCAAAACATGATTAGGTTGGCGATCAATTTTAGCAAAAGCCACTCCGGCCCTTATGAGGTCATTAAACATCTATTTACGGGATACCTGTATGGGGCCCAATCGGGGTGTCTGTGGGGCAGCTTTTCCAGTTTTAATTACTGGATATACCTCAGCCCCTTCCACTGTCCTAATATTACGCCTTGCCCTTAAGCGCTCCGTCTCCCCCAGATCAGCCACCAACTGGGCAGCCTGCTGAACAATGGCCTCTGAGGCCACCAAGGGGTTCAATATAGATAACAGTGTGCCGTAATGGTGGGAGGGTGCCCGCTGTAAAATTAGGTCCCTCATTCCAGCCGAGAATTTTACTAAGTCAGGACTTTCAAAGGCATCCTCATAAATGGCCTCTTTCATTCCTAGCTCACAAATATACATTTGGAGGTCCTCCATGGAGGACCATAAACCTGCATGCACTGGAATATCAGTCTTATTAGGCCAAGTGATATGGCATGCCACCATCAACCAATCCATTAAGGTATGATTCTCCTCATTATGTTGCACAGTGGCATACAACCTTTATCTAAGGGCAGGATGTGAGGTAATGGATGCGAGCTTGGAAACCTCTGGTCCACTGATCACAACACTCTCTGCCCCCATGTCCCATAATCGGAGTAACCAAGCTGGTACACTTTCCCTTGGTTTCTGCCAAAGTCGTTGCACCAAATCCATCAATTCAGATGCCGTATAGGGGCGAGCTGTTACATGGAGATGGGTTTGGGCAGGGGGCCATTGGTCAGGGGGCACCCCTGCTGGTCTGTCCTGTATCTTTTTTGTTTTTTGAGTCACTACAGATCAGATCTCAAAGGGATCCACCTCAAGTGGGTCTTCGAGATCCGATCTAGAGATTTTCCCTGTTGGATTACCCAGGTCTACTGGTTCAGGGCCCTGAGTATTTTCCAATGCAATATTCCATATTTTCTTTAAGGGGAAAGTTAGACTTGATTTTTTCCCTGTCAATAGGCCAAGCTCTTGCTCGAGTTTCTCAATGCGATCACGCAGTAGCTGGTTCTCGTTTTCTAAAATATTATTTGAAAGTTCTGCACGATTTAGAGCCATTAAGAGGGGCCATGCCACAGTGGATGCAGCCAGTCAGCGTTCCTTTGTAATCAGGATATCTTCATCTAATCCATAAAAATATTTTGCCATGCCAGACAGTGATTGGGAAATATTCCCACTATCCCATAAGGGACCCCAGTTTTCAATTATGGCTGCCAGTCCATAAAAGGGTGAACCCAGAAATCTTGGGATGTGCCCCAGCAAGGTTTTATCTAGAGGAACGATGTTCTCCCCCTTGGCCCACTTAAAGACATTCAAAAGGAAAGCCATTTCAATATTACGGCCTGCCTAGCTCGCCAAATGTAGCGATAAGCAGGACTAACGCGATAGAAATAGCATTACAAAAGGTGGAAGGAAAATACAGCGCTCACCCAGATCGGAAGATTTGGGGCTCGCTGGAAAAGGCTCCCACCAAAGAGGGATCTCCAGGAAGAGATCCTTCCTCAGTGGCAGTCAGCCCTTAAATGAGGCCTAAGAGGGGTGGAGCCAGGCTCCACCCCTTCTGGTTGCACAGGTGAATTGCCTTCACCTGTGCTCCCAGGGCTGACTGGGTCTTCCCTCCAGGTACTCAATCAGTGGTTCATGCCATGACTCAGCAGTTCCCATACAAGATGCAAGTGGAAAACTAGCTTTTGTAAATTGATGAGCTTGAATACCCTGTGGATGTTTTGTCACACCTACTACATAAAACACAAAAATTGTTCTGTAGAATTTGTTCTTCAGTGTACCAAAGGGCCTCTCTATCATATCTGATTTTTTTAAATCATTTTTCAGAGACTGTGTAGCTATGTTATGGATTCCCCCTATATCAGTCTGAAATAATTTTTAATAAAACAGACCATGTTCATCCATCAGCAGTAATTACAAAAGCAAAGATTGATCACTACCAATACTAATTAGCCAAGCTGATAATTGATGGGTGTGATACACCTACCAGAGTTTATAGTGGCTATTATTTTACCAGAGACTAGCACCTCAGCTGTGTTATGTTTCAAGTTACAATTGTGGATGACAATGTTAAGAATAAAACTGAAAGAAGACTTCTTTATAGATATTGTTTGGTGTTGTTTTGTTGATTTTGTTGTTTTGTGATTGTTGTTGTTGTTTCCCCAGAGATAAAGTATAAGTGGAATCTGAAAAAATAATCCATTGGCATTGTAGGTCATGTAAAAGACCAAGTTCTAGACATTTCCATTTATTTGTAGTTCTTTTCAATTTTTTGTTGGACTTTTCAATATTCCCCACTATCTGCTAATACCAATAAAACCATTTACAAATTACTTATGGAAATGCTTCTACTTGAGTTTTCACATTTGTCTGGCAAGGACAGAAGCTCTCTTTCTAATGTGCCAAGTGTCTGTGGTTACATTTTCCTGGATCCAAATTGTACCTGATGCCACCCCACATCAATATCTAAATGTCTCCTGTTCGCTTAAAACTGGAGTGCAATGTCTCATCTTTGCCATCTCCTCTCTCCTTCAAGATACTGGGCCAGAATTCAAGATCAGGGTCTATGTAATTCCATCTGGATGTAAAAACTAGCTAAGCATGCTTTATTCTTCTGAATGTTGATAACACAAATAACCACAGTTTCTCATAGGGAGTAAATATGCAAATATTTGAAAGCAGCACAACTCGTCTCCTCCCCAGTGCCATTTCCCATCCTGGGAGTAGCACTAACCAGGCTACACTGCTTGCTAAAAGTAAGCCCTTAATAAAGGGACTGCTATTTTAATTTATGTACACATTTACAGTCTTTCAACTTGAAAATAAATGTTTTTCTTGGAAAAAAATAAAAGAATCCTGCAATTTTATCTGTTATCTTAGTCCATACAAGCTTAATGCAAAATACCTTGAACAATGACCCAGGAAATTCTAACCCAGAGCTGAAGCACCCTGCTTAAATGCAAGTCCATGTAACTGGAACTTGTAAACATGGATCTGGAGTTCCACACATGACATGATTTCATTTCTTTTTTTATTCACACTTTTCTTTTGCTATTTATTTAAAAAGTTTATATATTGAATTCTTGGAAGTTGTTTAAAATATTATTGTTTCATATGGCTCATTTTATCACATCCTCGGTAGCACGGACAATGGTGGGAAGAGAAATATCTGTTAGGAGTAAGGTTTAAGACGCAAATTTAAGGAATGGGAAAGATTTATTTGATAAAATAATAGGAATAGCGATGCCTTGAAAAATTATTAATGTGTGCAGACAGAGTGTGAAAAAGGATTAAAGTAGGAAAAGGATTTAAGCTTTGAAAACCAGAATATATATTTGTAAATCTTAACAAGCAACAGAATAAGTATTGGTTGAATTGTATAGGAAAAAAAAAAAAGGGTATAATAGCAATATTATCTGTCTTATTATCCATTAACATGGCATTCAGGTACAACATTTTTTTTTTCCCTGGAAAAGATGGTGTATGGGAGAACCAGCATGGCTTCACCAAGGCCTTCTATGATGGTGTCACTGCAACAATGGACAAGGATAGAGCCACTGATATCATCTATCTCAACTTCAGTAAGGCCTTTGACACTCTACCCCACAACATCCTTCTCTCCAAATTAGAAAGATATGGATTTGATGGGTGGACTGCACAACAGATGAAGAGCTGGCTGCAGGATCGAGTCCAGAGAGTGGTGGTCAATGGCTCCATGTCTGGATGGAGATCAGTGATGAGTGGTGTCCCCCTGGGGTCAGTGCAAGGGCCGATAATCTTTAAAATCTTCATCAGTGACATCAGCTGTGGGGTCAAGTGCACCCTCAGCAAGTTTGCTGATGACACCAAGCTGTGCAGTGTGTTCGACATAACAGAGGGACAGGATGTCATCCAGGGGGACCTAGACAGGCTTGAGCAGAGGGCCCAGGAGAACCTCATGAGGTTCAACAGTTCTAGATGCAAGATTCTGAACGTGGGTCGAGGCAATCCCCATTACCAGTACAAACTGGGGGATGGAAGGATTGAGAGCAGCCCTGCTGAAAAAGACCTGAAGATACTGGTAGATGGGAAGCTGTTCATGAGCCAGCAATGTGCCCTCACAGCCCAGAAAGCCAACCGTAGCCTGGGCTACATCAAAAGATGCATGACCAACAGGCCGAGGGAGGTGATCCTGCCCCTCTACTGTGTGCTGGTGAGGCCTAACGTGGAGTACTGAGTCCAGATGTGGAGTCCTCAGTACAGGAGAGACATAGACCTGTTGGAATGTGTCCAGAGGAGGGCTACAAAAATGATCCATGGAATGGAACACCTCTCCTATGAGGACAGGCTGAGAGAGCTGGGGCTGTGCAGCCTGGAGAAGAGAAGGTTCTGAGATGACCTGATAGCGGCTTTTCAGTATCTAAAGAGGAGCTACAGGAAAGAAGGGGACAGACTCTAGTAGTGTCTGTGGTAACAGAGCAAGGAGAAATGGCTTCACACTCAGGAAGGGTAGATTTAGGTTAGATATAAGGAAAAAGTCTTTTACAGTGAGGGTGGTGAGGCACTGGAACAGATTACCTTGTGATGTGGTTGATGCCCCATCCCTGGAGACTTTCAAGGTGAGGCTGGATCAGGCCCTGAGCAACCTGATCTAGCTGTGGTGTCCCTGTTCACTGCAGGGGAGTTGGACTAGATGGCTTTCAGAGGTCCCGTCCGACTCTAAGGATCCTATGATTCTATGATTTTCATTGTGAGTAAGAATTTAGAAGTTTAAATTGAGAAACTTTAATTAAATAAAGAATACAGCATTACAACACTACAGTGGGACAATGGAGACTTCGCAAAAGATGATACCAGTTGCATGCAGGGGGAAAAAGCAGCCTGTTATAGCCCCCCAAGTACTGCACCATGCTGCAGCCTTTACAAATAAGTAGGACTGCTGGCTTACCTGGGAATTAGAGGCAGTATTGTGCTTTGCAACACTGTAGCTGTTCTGCTATCTGTTGTCTTTCCTGAAGGCAGGATGAGTCTCCCAGCACTGCTTGGTATCCTTTGCACCCACTGATTGGTTAAAGGCAGCTTTATGTGGCTTCACAAAGAGAAAGAAAGTAGAATGGCTATTCCTCTATAATGCAGCTTCAATAAGCACCACAGTAAAATCAGAAGACAAATAGGTAAGGGATGAAATGATAGCAAAAGAACGTAAACCAGGACTGTTATTTTTATCTCCAGGTCGACTACCCTGGCTCTTTTGTTGCTTGTTCTTGCTGACTATTATTCACAGAGAATTAAGGCTAGGGTCTCTCTGATGGCCGCTGCTCTTCCTGCCTTATCAACACCCTCACAAACATTCCTGTCAGAGGGGCCTCTGAAGCATACCTCCCTGCTTGGTCCACTACAAAATCCTGAGGTGACTGGAGAGAAAGGGGCATTGGGACGCCACTGCAGCTCACTTCTGCTGAGATGCAAATCCTGAAACCAAATCAAAATCACTGAAACCAAAACAAATCCGAGCAGCCTCTACAGACTAGGCCCACATTACTTCCAGCACCCAGTGTTTTATAACTGCTTTTTCCTCCCACTCTCTGTTTCTTGTGACAAGAACAGCTTAGATGAACAAAGAATCCCACTCAGTGGGTTGGCCAGAGGGAAGAAAATTAAGAACAGTGCAAGTATAAATATGCACTGATTGGGACCCTATGTCAGTAAGGAACTGGGTTTCATGGTGACCTCCCTTAAGAATCAACCAACTTTTTGCAAATGGTAATAAAAAACAATAATAACAGCTGGATTATTTTACATAGTAAAATTTGAATACTATGTAAGTAGTTTTTCCTGAAAAAAGCCTGCAATTTTAGTGCAAAAATGGAGTAAAATATGCTGAACTTGAATGATTTTCACAGAAAGAAAACATAGTAAACAGAAAACTCCACATTCCGGAGAATGAATACCTTATGGGGCTTAAAACTACTACCGGATATTTTAGAAATAGACAGTATTAAATCGAAACATAAATTTGTTAGAGTAGAATGTAAGTGAAGATTAAGTGCCAGGGTTCAAAACTGCAGTCATGAAAGCTCCAGATTTACTGCTCCTTATGTGCAGAGGTGCTTGAATTCCAGTAGCTTGGTCTTTCTTGAAGTAATTCCCTACAGCTCTCATCTCTATGTTCCTAGAAATGCTAGAGTTTTGACAGGATGCCCAGCTGATACTGACTTGTACCAACACTGAGCAGAAGCCAGAAACAGCTTCTTTCCAAACTCCCTGAGAGGCTCAAACCAGGAAGTGTTCTCAAAATATCTGTCACGTACTAGCAGCAGCATGTCCCCCCAAAATCCAGTGATGACATCTGTTACTGTTATTGTGAACCCTATTTATTTGATTACCAAGTGTTTAGAGAATTTATCTTAGAGAAGTAGGAGATGCAAATGAAGTTCAATTCTGCTGTGTATCTGATCCTGTGCAATACTTCTTTTCTTTTTCCAAGGTGTAGATGGATCTTTATTCACGTGCCAATAAGTAACACTGAACAAGGACATACATTGTCCCTGCTGAAGTTCTGTTGCAGGATGGTAGTTTTTATTAGGTCAGGAGGAAAGAGTAAACTTGAGGATGAATCCATAGCCTGGAACACTTGCCTGGAAAAGGGAAATCCAGATCTCAGCCAAAAGACTATTGGCAAAGTTTTGTTGTCCCGGGTCTTCCAAGTAAAATAGTGTTGTGGTTAAAGCAGTCTTTGTGCAAGTAAGAGTTGCTGGTTTTAATCAACTCTAATAACAAATTTGAAAAGCCTGACATCTGCTTGATGTTTTAGAAAACCGTGGTACCCTCTGTCCCCAGAAAATCTCTCTCAGCTTTGGAGCCCTGTCTGTCTGGGCAGACACAGGCAAGTCCCTGCACTGGAAACAAAGGGGATGCTGTTCAAAGCCCCACATTGCTCCCAGCAGCATTTTCTGTTGCCTGTCCTCACAGTGATGGTGTAGGATGTGTTTGGCCCTGTACTTAGCATACTAGTTATCCTGGATCCTGTTCTGAAAGCTCCCAGTGTTCTTCTTGGCACCAAACCTAGTCCTGGATTTCACTTGAAGTTTTCATACTGGTCTCATTAAAAATGTGGTTTACTGCATGTATGTTTTTTAGAGCTATTGTTGAAAGCATGTTGGAGAGTGATTTCTTAATCTGATGGAGCCAGTAAAATGAACCAGCTTAATGTTAGGAGAGATAAATAGCCAATCATCAATCACATTATAACAAATCGTAGCAGATTTCAAGAGGGGAAGAAGGAAAAGTAAAGAATTTTCATTTACAAAATCTTACTGATATTTCACATGTCAAAATTACTCTCAACATGACACATAACCTAACCCATGTGTATACTACTGTTTGGAGAGGAAGCTGTATTTGTCAGAGTTCAGTGACTTAAGAGCTGAATTCATGATTTTAAGGAAAACCACTCAATTTGCTGTTGTTTCTGCATCTGCAGTTACTCGTACTTTTCTCCCCACTTCAAGATTCAGATTGCATGCCTAAATACGGCTCCCCTACCCTAGTGTATTTATAACACTCTCAGTGTTATATAAGATGATACCGAAGAAATATTTAGATTCTACCTGAGGAAAATCTGAAGAAGACTGTATTACTCTTAAGATAGGAGGTAGAAGAAAAAATTAAATGAATTGGTGGAAAGACAGGATGTTAGACTGTGAGGGCAAAGTACTCTTCTGTTGATGTATGTTGAGTGACT
The DNA here is from genome assembly GCF_002078875.1 of Numida meleagris. NCBI lineage: Eukaryota > Metazoa > Chordata > Aves > Galliformes > Numididae > Numida > Numida meleagris. The sequence goes on along the minus strand of NC_034412.1, from coordinate 64,594,136 downwards.
TTGGTCACCCCTGATCTGGTAAATGAGAAGTGTCTCATACAGAAAGAATTGCACAGGCAGTAATTGATAAAGAATATTGAGAAGTTTGATAATATGCAAGATGGACCAATCCAAGATTTATTGGTTCAGAAATTATAGAAAGTTGGACATTAGAAGCTCTACAAAGAAACCAGTAAAAGGAATTTCACCAAGAGTTAGCATGATTTTATTTTCCATTCTATCAGGAGATAAGCCTTAGGAACTGAGGTGACTTTTCTTTCACCAAACTTTATGTAAAATCCAACTTGGATGTTTTTTTTCTTTCTGCATTTTGACATTCCAGATAGTCCTGTATGCAGTATCAGTATGGCTAGATATTATTTTGAAAGACTGTTGCAGCAAGATCTCTTGTATCAGAGGTGCAAATAGCCCTCTGAATTGGTGGGACAAATACTCTAATTAATTTTGCTTCAACTGATTGCCTTGATCCTCTTGTTTGTTTTTGCGTGTGTTAACTTCTTTTGATACTTTATGCAGTTCATCACTATAGGATTTTAATTAAATTGATATATTAACTGTTGGGTAATTAGTTGAAGTATCTGTTGTAAATGTCATGCTGCTGTGCTCTCACCCCAGGTCAGCAATGAAAATGAGATGTTGTGCTTCTATATATTTACCCAAGGAAATTAAAACATAAAATAATACATGATTTATCATGATCATTAGAGGCATTTATTAAAATTATTTATTACCATGTATGATACAGTGTTTCATAAATGCATAATGTTCTGTGTATAAGTAGCGAATAAGATATAAATACAATGAGATTTAACTTTGGTGTCAGTGGTAACCCTTCTGTGTGGCCATGTACTTTGTCTTGCCTTCCCTGGTGGAAGCTAGGCCAAAGAAGAGAAGAGAGAACGTTCAAAACAGCTAGGAATTTTTAACTGTAGTTCATACCTTGGACTCTTGTTATCCAAAAATGGAATGGTTATCATGTATTTGATTCATAGAGCTATTACTGTAAGCAAAGACAAGGATTTGGATAATTTAGCTGTCATAGAAAGGATTGTGAAGATGCTTATTCTATATTCTGTAAAGGATGAAAATGAGTCTGCTGTACAAAGTATATGTTACCTGATAAAGAGGAAATTGTTAGCCAGTTGAATAAGTATTTCTACCTAAATAATGTAAGAATTCTCTAGAAAATACATAGGTAAATGTAAATAATGTAAAAATACATTATTAAAGAAAATATTCCAGTCCAAAACATGTATTCAGTCATAATTCTGGTACTTCCTATCTGTGGCAAACTTTACCTTGTAGGATTAACATTTCAGTGTACAATGTACTCATATGTTTGGCATGATTAAGATAGAAATTACTTCCAAATAGGATTTCAGATTCTGTTCCATGAATTCAATTAGACATATCACTAGAAAATATAATATAGTGGCTCAAGATATGCTAGTTAACATCATTTTTTAGCAAGATTCCCACTGAAACTGAAACCATGTTATGCAAGACATTGCTCATACATATAATTCTTAAAATGAGAGCTTACAATGTAGAACATTAAAATGACAAGAAGAGCTGATATTGTCCTTTTATAACTATGGAATTCAGGGGTCTTAAATGCAGAATTAAATCACTTCTAGAAGGCATGTAGGAAGATATGAACTAACAGAACCCAACTGCTGAACCAACTGCTTGGCTGCATCTGTGTCTGCTCTGTGGAGCAGTACAGTGAACAGTTTGTCTGTGTTCTTTCACATCATGATCGGGCTGTCAGTGCAGCATTGCCATGTGCCCTGCTCTCCTGTAGAGAGCCCTCAGCACATTTTAGGAGATCCTTCTGTGCAGATGATTAAAGGACAAAGGCTGCAGGATATACCATGGAGCACACCTGCCACAAAATGATCATACAGCAAGTAGCATCCTCCCTCCTGTCTTGTTCCGTTAAACACTTAATCTGGCTTCAAAGTCTGCAGTTCTAAGATGTGTAGTCCCATTGCTTTCTATTGACATGGCTATTTTGATGTTACATTCTCTGAGGTCGTTAATGATCTCGTACATGTCAAACAATCAATATAAATAACAGAGAGAAGCTCAGAATACAAGAACTGGCACTACATCAAAATAATTCACTACATAAATTCCTAAATGTAGAGGATTTTTCTAGAGATCATTGTAGTTTCTTGACATTGCTCTGCTGCCAGCATACATATTTCTTATGTTACGGTGTATTGTAGATAGAGCATTGTGATCAAGTTACTTAAATTTATTAAGGGGGGCAGCTTTTTCAAAACATCAGTTTCTGGCCAAAACACTGACATTCTATGAAAACTGCCTCACTTAATAAAAGTGTGTATATTCTGAATGTGCTGTTCTGCCTGGAGTGCATCTTACCTGTAGAAAAGACTCTTTGTGTAGGATTTAGAACAATGGGAGAATATATGTAGGTTATTATGTTTGAAACAGACATTCAAAAGTGCCTTTGTATGTAATTTTATATTCTTATATATTCAAAAGCTTCAGAAATTTTTGAAAGGTAAAATGCAGTTTAAGACTTTATCCCAGCAGATGTTGAACAGTTGAAAATGTCAGTGCAGTCCTGTTTCGTTCACTGACTACCATGAGACAAGGATTTCTTGTTTTGTCTATTACTCTGATTCATTATGTGCCCTTGGACAAGTCACTTAGTTTCCCTGTATCTTGATTTCTTCTTCTGTAAAATTAAAAGAGTCATAATTAGTTACTTTGTGTAGGCATCATGATACTTAATTAATATTTTTGTAATCTTATGAGAGCCTTGGGAAGCAGATTCTTAAGGAAGATTTTTTTTATTAATTGAGGTCTGTATGGGAATTGTTAGGTCACAGCCTGAACCAGTGATTGAGCACCTGGTAAAGGGACATTGTTAGCCCTGGGAACACAGGTGCGAACAATTTACCTGTGTGACTGGAAGGTGTGGACCCTGTGTCCAGCCCTCCCTAACCTCATTTAAGGGCAGCGGAAAGGGAAGAATCTTTTCTTTGATATTGTCTTCTCTGGGAGTTTTCAGTAAGTCCTAATCCTTGGAAAGGGGTAAGCTATTTCTTCTTTATTACCGAATTGTGACTGCTATGTTTTTTGGATGATCTGAAACTGGTTAAACTGTATCAGCTGTCTCCTATCCTTACAATGGCATGCACATGACACAACATTTCTGGCTACAGAAGAGGCACAACACTTTAGTTAACAGGATTTTAGATTAATCAAATTATTCTTGATTGGAATTTAACGCTGTTATTAGCTATTGATTTTCCCAGTCAAATTATCATCACTGATTCAAAATGAAAGCCAATGAAAGCACTGGAAGGCTAGAAAACTCAGAAATAATTTTACTGGTGAAGTATCATCTTGAATGTCTTGACCCAATAGTAGTCACAATATGAAAAAATGTTTGGTAGAGTTTTAAAATCACAAAGCTATCAGATTGATTAAAGCTGCACAATGTTGTCAACTTGGATGCTACAATTTAAGATAAATCACATTTATTGTTATATAATACAGAATATTATCCCCAGACTTAATATATTTACTTTATCATTAAGCTTTGAGGGAGATAAACAGTGAAATCTGGGATGGTAGAATCTGTATTGACTACATATTGACTTTTATGGATCTGAAGCATGCGGAACAACTGAGTTTGAAGAGCCATTATAACAATAGCTGTAGGTGGGACAGGAAATCATTCCCTTTCAGAGGTTCTGTATTTTTCTCAAAGTGAAATTCAGCACTAGTGAATAATTAAAGTGCATTGGGTGCTGTGTAGACACAGTGGAGAAAAAGGCAGAGAAGTCCTGGATGCAAGCCACCTGCTCAAATTTTAACATTAACAAACAGCTATTTAAAACAGTTTAACTCTTTGTGTTTTTTTCTCTTTATAGTGTCTAGGATCATAACCACGAGGTATTCCTTAAAAGGTCCTTGCCTTCCACTGCTCCAACACTTACCTGGAATAAAGAGTTTCATTTCTGTAGGTTGGCCTTCTGAAATGTAGCAAAATTTGATCTTTTCAGACTAGCAGGCTTTCCTAATCATGTGGAATCTCTCTACAGAACATCTTGAATTTTATGAGTTGTTTTGTACTGCTCCCCACAGCAGCTAAAATTGTTCACTCTTCCTTAAAGCATGCTCTCTTTCACTGGACTGCTATGCCTATGCAAATCAGAGGTCTAGCACATAGTGCTTTGATACCTTCCATGAAAAGACATCTTCACAGTTGTGGACAAGATCAGAACTCTATGCATTTTTAGACAGATAATATTTTTGTGATCATTTGGGTATGAGAGTGTAAACACTACTGAATGGGATAATGTGATGCTTACTGAAATGATTTTCTTGTTCTGAGTGAATCTGAGCTTTGTTGCTCTGAACACAGTACTGCTGTACTTTTTCAGGTTTTGAGTGTTCACTTTTCAGATATAAATTTTAGTTGTTTAATTAAAAAGTAATGATTTTTTTCCCCACGTAACTTACAAGCAGCTTAACAACTGGACTCTCTCAGGATATGTTCTATGAAGGACAGAAATAACAGTGTTAAAACTGTAACATGTTAAACAATAAGATGTGAAAACTCTGCAAATAGTGTTGTTTCCCTTATTGATATAGCATCCTTTATTGCAAAACAGATGTAACTCTCAGGTGAAAAGTACTCTTTATTTCTGTGGCCCCCACTGGCTTTCTGGAGGCCAGAATTTCTTCAAGGACTTTACTTACATTTGAGAGCTTTTGCAGAAATCTTCTTGTAAAAGTAGTAAAGAATGTAAACTTGGTGAAGCTGAAGAATACAAACAAATGTAATTTAACTGAAGTATTACAAAAATCTTTTACGTTGAGGTCATCATTGGATCAATATTACATTGGTTACTCATGGGCTGGTCTACTGGGCATGTTCAAGTGGAAAAAATGCTGTTGAACTCAAGCACTAGAAACCCTTTCTCTCCTGTCCAGAAAGACACAGCAATGTGGCTGGACCTATTCCTTCTCAGAACTGTAGGAAAATACAGCAATATCAAATAGATGAAACTAATGAAATAAATGTCAATTCAAACATTAGTATTCAGTCAGTTACAAAGGAAGATCAAAAAGAGAATGCTCAGGAAGATGGAAAAATGAATCAAAACTGATTTGGCTTGGAATCTTTCACAGAAATGGAAGAAAATGAAGAGTGAAATGCAAGTTTCAATTGACATGGAAAAGTATTGAAAAAATGTACAACTGTTCTGGTGTTCTTTAAATACTTTCTGTAGTCAAATCTAAATATAAACCCATGGCAACAACACAAAACAGGCACCAAGGCACCACAGAAAAATAGGTTCCCTACTTGTTTCAGTAATTGTTGTCAGATCCTCTATTTTTCATTCACTACACAACTGAGAATAGAAAGTCGGACAGGCATCATGTTAGTTATTTTTAACACTTTCACTGTGGAAAATGTAGTAATATATTTGTAAGCTCTGTATCAATTTTTTTGAATATAAATTTATCTGAGCATTTAAGTTGATTCATCTGCAGGCCTCTGAGCTGATTTCTCTTTGGAAGTCAAAGGCTTTGGATTATCTGACTTTGCAGGAAGCGTGTTGATTTGCATCAGATGGAGCCTGAAGAAGGGCTGTGATGAATGTTTATTTTCTCTGAATATTCACTCGAAGCACAAGTAGAAACTTTCTGCGAGAAACAATAAGATTTCTAGAAGAAAGTAGATTTATTTTCCTAAGACTATCTGGAAATGCCTGTGCTGTGAGATAGCTATTTACTCTGCAGACACTTAAGTTTTAACTGTTGTGAATAAGCAGTATGCTATTGTTGATAGTTTTAATGCACTCATATATAAAATGAACCTTAGTTTATGAAAACTTTTTATGCTTCAGATAATCAATTTGGCAGAATTGAGAACAAAATAAATTACATATCATCACCTGTAAAAGAGAAATTCTCTTCACACATGAGAGATTCATCAGTCACTAACAGGACTAACTCCTTGTAAGATGCTCCCTTAGGCATGAAGATGTGATCAGCGCATAGCAGGGCTCTGCAAAGAAAATGTTCTCTTGGAAAAACTGATTATTTTTGTCTTGAAGAGCAAGTAGTTTATTTCTGGCTATTTCAGCCAATGTTTTATCTTGAAGTCTCTGTTTAGGCTGTATTGTTAGGCCATAAACATCATTGCGGGTATCTAAAACCACTTGGCATGTAGTTGTTGTTGCTGAGTCTAAGAAACTTCTCTTCTTCATCTCGTTCCTTTGACATAGTGAAGTTTTGCATAGGCTCATTACAGTGTGTAATTTGAGCTGTCCAACTCTCTCATTTCTCCTTCTGTCAAATGTTATCTTCCAAAATGGAGGACTATCATTCATTCTCCATCTTGCTTTTGTTCAGGATTCTACCATTGCTTTCTTTGCAAATATGGCCACAGCTCCTCTACTCTAAAGACAACTAAATATGGTATCATGCTGGAAGAATTTGGCTAGCTAACTTACTCTGCCAATTAGTGAGAGGATTGCACTTTAACAATGTGTTTGTTATGTGATACTTTGAAAATATTTTCTAATACATCTTTTCCCAGTTTTTAAGGCCTTATGACTATGGAAATGGACAACTAAGTTTGCTTTCTATACACACCTAGGTAGTACTAATTGTAACTGAAATTGTAAATATCCCTTTTTTTTCCTCTGTGAGGAATCAAGTGTTGAAGTTGTAAAGGACTTGACAAGAGCCATTTGAATTTCCTCTGTTGTTAACTGCAATCACTCTATACATGTATGATAGAACTCACCTGTGCCTGGAGACCTAAATTGTAAAGAAACAATCAGAGGGATAGTCAGAGCTCAGCTGAGAAGAGTTGTACTGCTACTGGCATGAGCCTGACTCCACACACTCCCCTATCTCTCTGTGGTAAGGGAGACCCACTGCAGCTGTGGACTCTGCTGGTCTCAGTGGACCTGCAGTTTTGCATCTGTGAGTTATGTGAACAGAGATATTGTATTCTGCTCTGTATGAGCAGGCTGTAATTTCTGTGTAAGAGGGAGTGGAGAAATGTTTTTTTCCTAATAATTATTGAAGCTGGGAGGGAACTTATTCCCGAGGTGCTTCTGAGGAAGGAATATTTTGTTTTGGCTTGCCTCTTCAAGTGGAAACATAACTGAATTAAAAAATGACATGCTGAGTTCTAGGAGTGGCTTTTTCAATATTTGCTAGAGAAAAGAACTGGGTAGAGGGCAAGTTGTCATTGAGTTTTTGAAGCTTGAGTGCACTTTTCATACCCTAATGCTGAATAGTAAGAAGGGTAATGCAGCTTACAATAGAAAGTCTATGAATAATGCTAATAAATGGAGTGTTCACGCTGCTGTTCTCCTTCCCTGACATAACGTAACCACCTGCTCCATACTTTTTCACTGATAAAATATGAACACAAACTTTTTTAGGAATATGCTAAATTAATATAGTTACAATAAGAAAATAATTTCAGAAGCATTCATGTTCTTTGTTCAAATTTCTTTTTAACTCTGTCTGGTAAGTCATAATGAATATATTGTTACTGATAAAGTTATTTCAGTAATGTTCTTCTGTATATTATGCTCTTCAGTAGTAATAATTGAAATACTACTGGTATTGCTTTAACACCAATGTGAACGTAGATCAGGATGATGCTGTATGGAATTGACCAACAGGTCGTCATAATTATTTTTGTATTGATTTCTTGAAGAAAGAAAGATAATTGCCATGAAGAAAGAAACTGAATTGAAAACCTTGTCTTGTAGATATTAACCACTGATTCATTTAATGAATATCCAGAGTAGGTAAAAATGATTATGACTGTATTAATTATCAAAACATTTGAGAAACACTAAAGAACGTAAATAGCAGCACATATATTCTGTAATAATTTAATGTTACATAACATTTATACGCTGCTGACCATCAAAATTACAGTTCAGTTTGTAAAATCTGATTTCATAAGGACCACCAAAATGAAATAGTGCATTCAGAAGTAGTGCTTTTGGCCAGGATTGTTGTCATTCTGGAGCTATATTAACTAATTTGCCTAACTGGAGAAATGTAGTTCACTTCTACTCTTGATTTTTCTCTGATTATCTTATTACAAAGAAAGAGAATTAAAAAAAAAAACCACTAAGAAGTAGAATTCATATTTGCTTTTCTTGTGCATATTTTTTTCCCTTATTTCATGGAAAACTTTGTTTCTTTCTGCATTTAGGTTTTTCAGTCTTAAATGAATGATATTTTTCACTGAGAAGAGAGGTAATGTATTGCTTATGTTACTGTAACATAATTTTACAACAAACTAAGATGGGTCCATTGTTTTGTCACAGAAAATGTGTATCTTTGTATTCCTCCTTTTTAAACAAATGGGACATTAAGCCTTCTCTACTAACAACTGGGAGTTACCCAGTAGTTAAATTAAATTTCCTAGAACAATGCCTGAGACAGCATAAAAAATAGAAATTATATGTTTCAGTTTATGCATGGAAATGAGAGCTTACAGAGGGAGCTTTTAAGCAATACAGTTCATCCTACCATTTTTTCCTCTGAATGAAATTCAACGCCATATCATATTTAGGATTTGCTTACCCTCTCTATTTTAAGAACTAGTGGAGACTTGTGCAGTTCATAGGCTTCATTTGGTCCTGGAATTTTACCTGTGTGCAGCAACAGAAGCCTATCAACAGATTGAATAAACTTTGCTTAGATTAGGGTGAGACTTGAACTAATTTTCCCACTTATTTTACTCTCCTTTTTTTTGGGGGGGGGGGGGGAGGGGTACTGCTAAATCATCTGTCAGACATCACTTACTGCTCTTGGATTCACAAACTTAATTCTGAACAGCAAATTGCTTTCTATAAACAGATTTATTTAAAAGGCAGTTTTTTGTCAACATCAAATGATCTTCAGTTTAGAAGATATCTTCAGGGTCCTGTAAGTCTTCAGCTCTCTTGTTCCCCTTTCATGTCATAAATAACATGCTATACTTCATGCTGTATGAACTTTGTTTTCAATCTTTGTTTTGCTTTGGGATGGGAAATATGAATACAGCAAATGCTCTTTTAATAGATGCTATTGTGTTTTGCCATTGCTTAGAACATCAAGTGCCTGTGTGCTGAAGACTGGAACATGCACAGAGAATATGGATATTTGAACAAGAGTCATTCCTTTGGCTACCCATTAATCACGAGATGTAGCTGAAAAGTGATTCTTTCCACCATAGACTAGCAAACTGCTAATATCCACAGACACTAGAGAAATTATACAAAATGATAGTGTACAGTAAGTGGACCATCTTTGCTATACTTTACAGAAGGAAGGGCAGAAAGATCACACTTCTTACACATAAAGCAAAATTGTGCATGTTAGGAAAGGATACACGAAACTAAAAGGGCTTAGAATTTAGCAGCTGTTTGGAAAAGGGTTACAAAAGTTCACATGCAACTATACTGACGCAGCAAAATAAGACTGGAAATCTTACCAAGATTTTCATATGAAAGTATTTGTCACGTTATTTTTCTGCTTATAAGTCCTTCAGAAGGCCGTTGTATGTGGTAATGCTGCAATTTAGATGAAAACTATGTTGGTGAAACACATCAGCATTTCAGAAGGTTTCTGTTCAATGTTGTTAGGAGATAGAGAACCCACAGCAGCACTCTATTTATGAATGGCTAATTATGGTTTTGTTTTGGACTGTAATTTTTTTATTCTCAAATGCTCTTTTGTGGATATGTTTAATCATAGTCAACACTTTGCTTCTTGCAACATCATTGCTAATTAACTTCCAGGTGAAATGTGTATAGTTTGAAGGCCTTCCATATAATTTCCATCCTTCTGTGCCTGTCTGCTTCCTGAGACCTCACCAGAGTATTTGCTGTGGTTGGACACCATGCTTTCACTCCTTGAGGGGTAGCACTTTTCTTATAGACGAGGACTGAAGCAATCTAAGTCTATTTCAGGCAGATAGAAATCCACATATATAAACCTTGCTACACATAGAACAATGCTTAACAGACTCTCTCTAGAAAATCTTATTCCAGATCTTTTAATGACCTGTGATATTCCCTCTGATTTCTTTCCAAAAGTGATAGTCTGAATGAATAGCATTTCATTGGAAATAAAGTACTGTGATAAATACCATCACTCATAAATATGCAAAAAATTATCAGATATACTGATAAGAACCTCACAAATGCACACCATAAAATCCTGTTGCACACGAAGAATCAGAACTGTCCATCACATATACCCCCAAATGTTGCAGTACTCCAAAAAAGGAGGAGAATTCCACTCATCAAAGGAGATGCTGTTCTTTTGCTACCACTACTAATATTATAACTTTGGTGGAGGTTTTTCAGGGCTATGCTGGAACTGGCAGTCTACAAGTCTCTAATGGAAGGAAATGATAGACTTCCTAAAGCAACAGTATCATTTCACTAATGTGCAACTCAAAGTATTCAAGTGAAATCTAATAGCTTCTACTTTCCTGAAACATTATTAAAATAATTGCTCCCTCTTTTTGCAAAGTAATATTTTATGTAGCATTTGTCAAAAAGGAAGGTAACCTAAACTATAATAGGGAAATGTAAATTGTGAATACAATACATCAGTAATTCCTGAGTGGTGTAACAAGAAGGATTCTACAGCCCAAGAAACAGTGAGGTAAATAGGGCCTGTCTCGGTAGAATGGATCCCTTTCTCAATGTCTAGAAGGTTGTGGGACTCAGATCATCCTATTTAGTTTATTGATTATTCATTCTGTGCATTTCTTTATCTGTCATGAAAGTAGCAGAGTGACAGCTTTGTTGTGCTCTGTCTTATTTATTTTCATTTTCACATTCTTGCATTTGGGTGTATGTATTTATATACATGAATACTTGGGTAGTGTGGATATGAATATGTATGTATATGCACATATATAAGAATCAAAGAGAATACATGAATAAAATATTAATAATGTACAATGTGATTAAATATAAAAACAATACTTGTAAAAACACTGTATATCTGAGCACATTGCCTTTCTTGGCATAAGCTATTTTTCACACTGATGTTTATTGTGTGTATATATTAACTACCAAAAAGTAATAAAAAATGTATAGGAAATGGGCATAACATGAGTACTTGGTGTTTTACATTTCTGTGAGCGCTGACTGTTGAATGTCAACAGGTTTTCTTGTTTCATTCTTCTGAATCTTTCCCTTAAACAAACCTGTTTTGTTTTCCATTATTATAAGAGTAAAATCCCATTCCATTACCTCTATGAGTCAAGCTCAACCTTAAGAGCTTTCTGCTCTTACCCTCAGTCATGGCACTCTTGCTCTTCAGCACTCTTCATTGGTGCTGATTCAAAGCACTGATGTAATCACAAACATGGAGTTTCACTGCTACATGTGAGCCCATTCAGTGCACATTCCTCAGCTCTGTGTGTGGTGTGGTGGGGGGAGGTTTGGGTGGGAGGGGGCTGGGGCCATGTGCTTCTCACCTTGCTGTGTTGCAGGACACTGGGGCTTTTGGAAACTGCTGCTTGCTTCCTGTCAAGGTGGAGCACTGTAGTCTCCTGTGATCCATCTGTACAGCACCATGGGCAGCAGCTACTAGCCTGAAGATGTGAAGATAATAGGGCAGCCTGGGTGTGCTTCAAAACCAAGGAAGGTTACTGAAGTTGAGCTGCTGCATTTCCCCCAGAGGCAATAACTTTCCTTTACGAGCTTTCATGTTCTTCAAACTTCAAAATGAGGGCCAAGGACAGGAGAATCACATTAAACCTCTATAAAGACAAGGAATCTCCCTCTTCTTTCTGATTGTGTGTATGCACTTTATAGGATATGTGATTAGAGCCTTGCATTAAGCTGACAGTGCGGCCTGAACTTGGAAACTTAACGCTGCAAGTATTTAACCTCCTTGAAATGCTGACAGTAACGTTTGGTTTTAATGTATGTAAGGCCAAATTCTTCCCTCCCATACTTTCATTGGCTATAGTGAAATTATATCATAGGGAAATTTGTCACAGAAAATCCTGAAATAGTAATTTAAGCACATGAAGGTTGTCTAATAACCTTTAGACACATAATGCTGTGTGAAATAAATAAATCTCCTTTTCAGCTTTCAAAGAAAAGTGAGAATGTACAATGTGGCACCGTTATACTCAACTGTTCTGCTTCATTTCAGCAGGCACAGAATCCTATTAGCTGGCTTCAGTGCCTGAGCAGGATCTTTGCTATCTAGTGGTGCCAGCAGCCCCACAGAGGCAGCGATGTAAGAAAAGAAGTGCTGCATTTTATTCCAATTAATTTCTCTCTGAAATGAGAAATTAATACATAATAGTATAATAAAAGCATATATTGTTTCAATTCCAGAACTCATAATAATGAGATTTTGTAATTGTATATGTAATGAAACATCTATAATCTTGAACTGTCTAAAGCTCAGTTAGCTCTATACAATCTCATTGAGAGTACTATAGGATGTTTCTGATTGTATACTTAGAAGCTAGTGATATTGATAATTTGGCCTGTCCAGCAAAGTAAATGCTGGGGAATGTGCACCAGAAATAATCCCACTTAAAGTGAGTCATTGCTCCCCTATGGCATGATGCCACAGAAGGTGTGTGCTGCTCTGTAGACAGTGAGTTTGGCTTAAAATTATTGCAAAGTAAACATCCAGCCCCACAATACCCGCTTCCTTCGGGTCATGTTTCCAAATAGGAATGTTCTCAAAGACATTGCCCCATTTGGGCATATTGTACAGTCCATCTATTAAAATAAGCATTTCTTTTAACTCAGTGAGGTATAAACATGTACTTCACTGGAGCATGTGCCCAAAGTGTTACTTAGGCTTGGGAAACGGGAGTAGATCTAGATTTAAGTGGTGGGCTAAGATAGATACTGAAAAATCAGAAGACAAAATTCTTTGAAGTCTCTTAGATGAACCACGCAGTAAGGACAGTTTCCCAACGTCTTTAATTCTATTAACAATCTGGGCTTTTGTTTTTTTTTCTTTCTGAAGATCATATTTCAGCTTGTCAACCAAAAATAATTTCATGCTAAATCTTAAGCAGTGGACTTAATCTGTCTTTCAGTTCTGTGTGGGAAAAATAAGAGAAGTCAAGTGTCCACCCTTTGTTTCTTTGGGTTTTTGCTTTTGTTGCTGTTCACAAGATCTAGGCGGAGGATTCTTTCACATTATTTTATGTCAGTCATTGAATGTGGCCTAGAGGCTGGAAGGGGGGATGGTCTGCAATGCGTGAAGCAAGAGTTCCCTGCAACAATACCAATGTTGAATTATTTCTTGTGAAGAATAATTATTTTTGACATTCATTTTTGTATAAACTCCTTGCCTTTTTTTCTGTGCCTTTTTTTGTTTTGGGTGTGGCATGGATGTCTGTGAGAACAAGAGAGAGGTCTGAATCTTGAGGAATAAAACCTTGTTACTGGATCACCCTGCACATAATCGATGGAATTGCAACTTTCCTTTTCACCTCACGGCTGTAATCCTGCCTGAATTTATCTTTTCCATTAAGGTTCAGACTGATTTATTTGTCTTTTTTTCTCATTTTTCTGCTTGTGTACACACACACACTTTGTCTTATTCTCATATGTGTATGTACACAAACCTACACACTTCTATAGGGAAGGTGCAATTTGATTTGCCAGCGCATAGAGCATGGCCTAAAGCATATATGTGCACTGTGTTAAATGCCTGAGGAGTGGCGGCTGAGCTCTTCAGGCAGAGTGGCATTGGTATTATCCACACTTGCGCTGAACTGGACCTGTGGCTTTATTTCCAATGTCATATAAACTCCACAGAAACCTGAAGCAATATTCTCTTTATGACAGACAGTGCATTTCAGTCTGTTTAAATGATTTAGTGTACAGTCAGTGACATGACTCTGGGTACGGAAAAGAAAAGAGGCAGTATTTTTGAAGCATGATTTTCCTTATTATTCTCACAATGGTTTCCCTCTATGTTTTAGAAACATCAGCAGGTGTTTGCTTTATTTAAGCACACTGCCTTGGATGTGTCCACGGCATGAATTGAGCCTGCTGTGCTCCTGCAGTAAACCAGAGGTGCTCAGCAGTGGCCTCTTACAAGCACGTGAGTGCATGACGTTGAAGAGATGGTTTGTTAGAAATGATATCCCATTTAAGCCTGGCTTGCTGGGGCAGAGTGGTGGGTTGCAAGTCTCTGTTTGGGTTCTTGGCACAAGGTGCTCTCATGCTACGTTGTTTGCTGCCCTGTTTGATAGTGCTGCTGTCACTCCTGTCCTCTCATTCCTGCAGGTATTTGGCATCTCCAGGGAGCACTATCTTTGTGTGAATGAGAAATATGACACTGCAGGATGCAGCTAGGGTGTTAATGGGTCAGTGAGTGACAGCTGAGCCTGCTCTCTGAGGTATTGAGCTGGCTATTGCTGCCAGGAGCACAAGGTCTGTACAGTGGAGTGTGCCAATTTAATTTTGTCACTTGTGGCCTGGGTTGTACAGATAGGGCTGTTTCTAGCACTCTTTGACAATGCTAAAACTGATTCAGGCCACAATGCAACATTTAAAGATGCTAATTAGAAAATAATTGTGCTGGGTTGTACAAACTTTACCATAGTAATATATCTTAAAGGCCCCTATAGAATGGAAAGGAAGGTATTTTAATGTGTTTTACATGCAAAATGAGGTACTAGATTTTGTGATTTGTAACGAACTGCGGAACAACTGCCATCACCCAGTAAATCAGAAAGCAAAAATAGTTCTTAAGCACCGAGCACTCTGCTTTGTTTGCTAATTAAAATGGGTTTTGGATCTGCTCTTCAAAAATGATTGCTCTAATTAATTCGTTGTTCTTTTGCAGTTGTACCTTCTATTGCATTTGAGTACAGGGCAATCCCTTGTGCTTCTCAAAAGCACGACAGCCAACAGGGTATCCTTCCCTTCTTCAAAACAACAGGCCTTATTGCTTGTCATTATTTAATAAAATGTCTATTCTATACCAGAGCTAAAAGGTCATCCATATACACATTCACAAATCTGTTTGCAATAAAATGCAAGTATAAATGAAATTTTTAATTAATAAGTCATATTTTTAATTTATGCTGAATTAAAAAAAAACACAGCCAGATGATCACTTTTATAAGGCCAGTGATAGATTTTAGCTTTAATTATTTTTAAAAACTTAATAAAAGGTAGTGATTATTGTAATTGCTTTTCCTGTCACTGTGATATAATCTTTCATTTATGTCTGATGGATGGTATTTAAAGTAGTTCCTACAGTTGCTTTTTAAACACAATGTGTATTACTGCCATGGCTAAGCAGAGTGCAAGGCAGCACGTATGAAAATGAGTTGAAGTATGGAAAAGGATGCACTCGTCATTTCACAGAGTGCTCAAAGGTTTGAATATGATTTACATAGAACAGAGATAAAAGGAGATGTAATTGCGATATTGGTTGTGAATATACTATCTGATAGAGGTAGCCTTACTTTTTCTGTTAGAGAATAATTCTGAAACTGGTCCTGCTATCTGTGCATATGTGTATTACATATATTATTCACAGGTTATGGCTGTTTGTAAACTGATGTTTTACTGACTTGTTCAATACATGAATAAGTTTGTTCTGTGGCTTGAAGAATGGGTCCTGAGCAGAAGTCCACTGAAGTCAGTATAAAAATAGATACCTGATGATTTCAAAATCTATTTGAACAGACCTATAAAAACAAAGATATATATGCAGGTATATGAAGTAATGTACAAACAGCTTCTTGTACAAAAATGAACAAACTCCTCAATATTATTGTATACAAATAACAGCATGATCCCACACATATATAACTAGAGTGAACTCTAAACTTTATTCTGAAGGAAGATGTGAATCAATCCTGTCACATACTATTTGACCAGGTTTACTAAAGTAGCTGAAAACAAGGTTTTAAACTCTTCAGATTTTCACTGCCACCATATTTGGAACTAGCCTCTATTCTACAATACAGTAAAAATGACTGTGACTTCAGCCTAACATGTTTTAAAGAATTTAAGATATGAAGGATAAATGTCCCTAAATTTAGTTTTTGGTAAGGGGGTTATGCTTGTAAGCTAGAGCTGGATCAGAGTAGTGGCTTTTGGATTCTGCTTTGTGCAATACCTGGATACAAATTGTTAGGAACACTGTAATAAATATTGTATAACTGTAACGAAAACTCATTTCTCATAAAAACTTCTCTGCCAACCCAACTCTCCAAGGTACTTGAAGCTGGCCTCTCCATACCTATTTAGCTGATCATTAGAGAAAAAAAAAATGATCTCACAGTATCAAGCTGCTCTGTGGTTAAGAATTTTCTAGCACAACAGTATTTGTCAGCAAATTATAAGTCTTGGAAAGGGAGTGTCACCTATTTACCTCTCCTTTCATGTCCATCTGTCTTTTCAACAACATCTCAAGATCAGCCCACCTCTTTAAAAGTATTATTTCTTAAAAATGGACAAGGAGGCTAAGTGGTTTCTGTTAGTCCTTTAATGCAAAATGAGCAGGAGCAGTGCACAGCCTGGTTACTCTGTGCAGGGATGCCCACTTCTGCCTCTGGCACCCTTGCGGCAGCTCCTGGAAGAGGACCAGGGCTCTGCCTCCTGTCTGCCAGATGCATACTGGTTCTTTCTGGCAGCAAATGCACTTAAGTATGGTGCTTTGTCCACTTTTGTGTATCTCCCACCCCTATCTTACTCATCACTGTGAGATTTGTAACCATTGTAACCTGGCTCTAAAGTTATTATGTTTTTCCTTATTGATTGAGTAAATTAATGAGATGCATTCTCATAGCAATGGATCATGATAAGTGCTTCCTTTTCTCAAAAGGCTACAAGTGCTTAGCCTTCAACATCGTGCTTCACAACAGCGTGGCTTATTGGTGTAATAGTTATTTTCTGTACGTTTGGAATATGAGCTTGTATACTCAAATATTCACACTCATATACATTTACATTTACAGTGCCTTTTCACCCAGCTAGCAGTTTTGTAGCTACACATTTGCAAAATATTACAAGAGCAGCAGCAAAATATTATCCTGTTAAGTCTACGTTTCAAGATAGCAAGTGGAAGACTTCATAAAAGTAAGATAAACATTCTTACATGTAGTTTGCTTCCTGTTTTTGGTATATTATATTCATTCTTGAGTACTTGTAGTCTACTCCTGTGTGTCAGAGTCTTCAGATTTTCTCCCTAGTCTTTCAACACTATTTTAATGGAGAAAACTTTTCAGTGGTGCTTCCTGATCCACAAATGAACTAACGTAAATCTGCTCTGCTTAAGCAATGTCTTCTGAAACTTCTACCTCTTCTAACAAAAATGTTTGCGGGAAAAGGCAAGAGAACTGTTTCTAGAAAGTAAAACAAAAATGTCTGGGTCTGAGTACTTATCTGTCTGAGTACTGATGAGGATTATACAACAAAATGTCTGAGATAGAGAGGGGTGGGATGGGAGAGGCTGGTGGTATGAAGAGATAGCTGAAACAAGCAGGTGGCCTAAAGGAAGCTGAGAAAGGCTGTTAGCACATAAAGCAGAAGACACTTGATGATGAATTGCCATTTTGAGTCGCTAGATTTCTAGAAGGGTATTAAAAAGTGTCCTTCATCATTTTTACCCAACAGTGGAGTTGTTTAAGTGTTTAAGAGTAGATTTAAATAAGGATGGATTTCAAGGCAAAGGTGCATGCAGCCCTTGGGATCCAGACAGTCTATGCATTGGTCTTGTTTAGTTAAATACATTGCTTTAATGTTATTTCATAACAACTATTCATTACTGGTAATGAGCATAGACATGAGGATGAAGATATATTTCCAATTTTCTACTGTACCTGTAATGTATTAGTAATTTAAGTGAGGCCATGCAAAATATAAAATTACAGCATCATACACTCTCATTGCAATATGAGTTGATTGCCACTCTAAATTGTTCATCATCAATTGCAGTAAAGACAAAGCATCAGTCTAACTGTTGTCTTAAATTCAATAGCTTAGCTTTATTGCCTCAGTAGCAGCTGTTTAAGTGTGCCTTCCCCTGCCACTCAGGGATGTGATACACTTTTTCCATAAGGCAAGTCCATCACACTTGCCAGGATTACGCTTCAGCCCATCACAAGGGATCTACTTAGGTCTAGAATGACACAAGTATATTTACGGGACATAAATAAGTAATGAAGGTATGAGTGCCCCTTAATTTCCCTTAACTTAATTAAAATTTATAAGAAAAAAATGAATATTCATCAACAGTTCTAAAAATGTCCAGCTGCTAATAGGCCATTACTTCCATGAAGGAGAGACACACCAGGATAAGAAACATCCTGAAATATAAGAACACTCTGGAAGCACTCATGAACTTTATGTCAAGTTTTCCTGCTCTATCTGGTCATTAACTGCCAGGAAATTCCTGGACTAGACATCATTACTGATAAATCATGAGAATATTTAAGAAAGAAATCAATCAATCATATAATTAACTTACTTGAAGTTTAAAAGGAAAGGCAAAAATATGTGTTACCAGGGGACTGGAGTTCTACTCACAATTCTTAATGTTTTCTGAACAGGTGATGTTTAATACTAACAAACTAGGAGGCAGGAGCTGATTCTCTCTGACACTCTGGGAGTGTAAATGTCATAACTTCTAATAATTGCAGTATTTTTTCCAATTTCAGTACATTATTTGAAGAAAGAGTGTTGCTTTTAGAAAAAAATACACATAAATAAATTGGGTCAAAATTAAGGTATAAGGTGCAAAATATTTTGCCGTTTCCTGATCCCATTCTTGAAATAGTATTTATGCAACCCATACTCATGCAAAATTACTTTTTTTCCCTCACTTTAAATATACATTTTTTGAGAGGAAAGGTCATCAGTATTTTGATTTTAAATCCATTTCACTATGGTGGCTGGTGATTTGTAAGCATGCATATGCACTATGGAAATGTTCTTAATCATTTCTGAGCCTTTCTCATCCCTGATTTGATGCAGAAGGATAAGTTGCTTCCTCTCTCTTTCACATTGTTTGCAATGTGCTGTGTGAACACATGGTGAACACATGGCAGGCACTCTAGAAAGAAGGAAAGAACAAGTTATCACATACTGTATTCAGTGCCCAGGCCTTCCCTCTCATCTACTTGACAGTCTAACCTACCCCCTTCTTCTCATGCAATTCAGAATCTGACATTTTAAATGAGCTAATGTCATATTTAGTTGTCTTTTCATGAATGTCAGGAATAATTAAATTGAGGAATACATTGCTTAAATAGAAAAATGTAACATTTATGTATCTTCATTAGCTGTGTAGCTTTAACTGTGCAACTTTTGATTCTGTGCAATAATGAAAGATATTTATAAGCTTTTCTTATGTATTATTTCCCACCTAAACTAATTTATGAGCAGGTTGCTAATTTACTGCTTAAATGCATATGAAAAACACAGGTAATACACTCCCAGGGTGACTCCCACAAAATATGCTTCTGCTTTCTTTTCTAAAATTAAGATTATTAATATTCTGTATGAATAAAATACGGTTATTATTTTGTATTCATGAGCTTTTCACAAACACTTTGTCACAAGAAAAAGAAATATCTTCAGTACACCTACTCTACATCCTTTATGATATTCTGTTGTTTTGAATTTTCAGCCTAGAGCTTTGTAACCTGGATGACAATGGTTAGGCTGATGAAGTTGTTAAGCTAATTAATGTATAATGTATTAATGGCTAGGTTTATCTCTGCACTTCCACACTCTTGCCCTGTGACAAGAGCTGTTTATAAACAAGCTCACTGGTGCTCAAAAAAATAATTCTGTGAGCACAAATCATTTAAGGAAGAAAAGATAATTATGCAATACAAATATGAGAAGGGAACTCCCCAAAGATTTTGCTGTGAATTTAAACTTTCACCATGGAGAGTTCTATCATCGTCCTTTACGCACATGTAAAACTTTAGGACTTGATGATCTTTGAGGTCTTTTCCACCATAAATGATTCTAAAATTATACCTGATGAAAATTCACATAAACAACAGTTTGTAAAAACTTTTGCAACACTTTTTCACTACTTCAAAGAATGGATTCATTCAGAGACCAATGGATTTATATGGGTAATTGAGATAACTTCTCTTAAGTTGAATTTGGAGGTCTCTACTGATTACTACAGTATTCTACACATTCATACTCTTCAGCACACTGCTTAAGAATATGGTTTGCTTTAAGACAATGCTTAGGAAATGGAAAAAATATATATATTTAAAAATAACTCACTAGCTAAGCGTTCCCCTGGATTGTGATGTCTGTCATATGCTAATATAAATATTTCAAGCCTTTTCTAGACAAATATCTAAGCACAAGACTTTCATCCTGAAATTAGTAGATAATTTGAAGAAAATATCTTATTCTATTTATTAGTCATTTTAAGGTTTGAGGGGAGGCAAGGTTCATTAATTTTCATAATCATGTCATGATTGTGTTGTGTAACTTTTCAGTACTACTCATCACATAAGTTCTCCAAATAATTTTGAAAATTTATTCAGAATACTTCATTGCAAATATCAAAAGATATTTCATTATAAATGTCAACATTGCCAAGTTCATGTTTTCTTATGTTCTGGTTTGACTAAATTCATTGCTGACGTTTTTTTATTTTTTTAACTTAAAAAATAAAGTGGAGGAAGCGGGTCAGAGTTTAAGCACTTTGGTTTCACAATTCCTTTCTTAAAAATACTTTTGAAAATTTAAAAAAAAATCAAGTTATTGTGGATGTGTATTTCAGGAAGCTAAAGTGTTAAAAACTGTCAAAGGTAAGGAATGAGATTTGGACTTTTTTATCAAACCGATAACAATATTTTTTTTTAAATTATATGCCTAAATTCTTATGGCATCCTCAGTAAATAGGACTAAAACTATCTCAGACTTGACTGTAAATGAAGTTTCGTTGTGTTCACTTGCATTGTATATGTTTATTATTGTATGGGCCACAAAACCTGTAGCCCTTTTTCCATTATTGCACAATGCAGGAACAAACACATCTTTACTTCTACCAAACTACCAATTATTAAAGCCTCATTTTGTTTCAAAGATGGATTTAAGATTAAACTATTTTGCAGAAGGCTACATAAGGAAGTGTGTATCACATATACAAAACTGTGTTTTAAAAAGAGGATTTCAAATATATTGTAGCTATTCTTTTGATAACATCTATAAAATATATTATTTTCCCAACAGTTATGCCTTCTGCCCAGAGATATTTTATTTACAGATTGTTTGATTTCTTTTTAATTCATCAGAGTGTCCCAGATCACAGCAAGAGTAAATCTTGAAACAAGTGTAGGAAAATCATTTAAATCATCTTTGTATTGATTTTCCACATTTTTATCCACTTTATAAATCAGGTACATAAAAACTCTAGGAAGCAAGAGGTGCCTACGTGTGGTATGGTGATCAGAACAGCTTTAATCATGAGAACTAAAGCAATTCCCTGAGTCTAGGGAATATTTTATTAGAATAATACAACAAATTCCAGCAGTTATCTTTAATGAGTTTCTAAATAAGCTTTAGTATCCTCTTTAATATAATCTAGGTTGATTTGAAAGCCAAATTCATAGCATAATTTGGGTTAGCAGCTACCCATTTCCCCTAAATTAGGAGCAGTTAGGAAATGAGTTATTAATAGACTACATAGAGTAGAAAAATATCTTTGTTGAACATTTTGCACTTAGGATTTATTTTACTATCAACAGTAAATTGTCCCATCAAGCCTTTGTTATTGTTCTTTCCAAACAAAATTTGTAAATGTCTAAGTGACCCTCATCCAGGTTTTATATGAAGAATAGACCTTAAGTGCTTGAGATATACTTTAAAATATTTCTCTAATTTCTAAATGAAAACATTTCATATTTCTAGTGGAACCTCTCTAGTTTCTAGGGAACGAAGGAGGTGTCTTCCTTAGGATGGACACTCTTCCTTGGTCTTTCACAATCCTTATCCTGGGCATTTTAGATCAGTGCTTTTCTCTAGGATCCTCCCTGGATGAAATGAGAGTGACTGATTGGTTCTGAGAAGTATCACCAGAAAAGAAAATACATTATAAATAATACTGGGCTAACTTTCTCCACCAAAACACTTCTGTCTTTTTCTGAAGGGAGAATTCTGTGTGTCCTTGAGAATTTCAGTTTTATTCTACTGGAAATGCTTGTTGTAAGGCTTATGCTGAAAGCTGTCACCCCAAATGACATTTCACTTTTTTTCACTTCCCTTTGATTTTGGTAAATGCCTAATTTTGTGCTTTCTCATTGGGCTTTTGGTGTCATTACACAAGCATCTGGGCACAGTCCTTGAAACTGGGACATTATAACTGCTGTCTTCTGTAATGGTTATTTTAGGCTTGTTCCTATTAACATTTCATTGTAATACAATGTTATCAGAAGAAGAGCAAGGACAATCTTGTTAATTAAAATGGTATTTTGGATGCCCTTAAGGTTATGGCAAATGGATAAAAGGCAGGAAATGTAATATAAAGTTTGACATGCTTTATGACTAGCTTAGGCTTGTCGTGTTGGGTTTAAGCTTGGTGGTAAAACATACAAGTTAACAATGAGACTGTCTCAGTTTTAAGTTCAGAATATCTTCTTATCACAAAAGTTTTTGTGTCCTATAATTAAAAATAGGATTTTGTATCCACAAGGTTTCTCTGAAAAGCTAGAACTCATTTCCTGCATGTTACACTTTTAAACATAATACCTCCCTTATCTCTGTTGATGAGGCAGCGATTCTTTTTCTTTTAAACCTAGAGCAGAAGAAAGCAGAGTGAGCTCCTTCCTCTCATCAAGGTTTCCTTTTTGTGCTTCAATTCTCATTGATTGTCTTAATCTTAATTTTGTCATCCAAATGGAAACTGCAAGCCTGGCCCTTCATTTCAATCCAATTATGTTGTGCTATGGGGTTTAAACTAGCTCATGCACTGAGAAAAGTTTAACAACCCATCCCACCTGTAAATTTTGTAACCAATGCTGAATGCCCTGCTGTTGTAACTCAGGCAAACCCTGAATGGCTCCTTTGTGAGGAGTGGGAATCCTTGCATGAACTGCAGTCCTAGCTTTTGCTGTAGTATAGACATAGGACACCCTCTTCTGTGTTCTTTTTATTTTTATGGATTTAAATATATTTTTTGTACTGTGCTATAATCACATCCTAAAGAGCCATTCTAAACAAGAAATATTCTTTTCATGTGTTGTAATAAATACTTTTACCAATACTGAGTTGCTGCTCAAGTGAAAGTAACGGAGCCCTTAAAATGCTTATTAGTATACTTCATGATACCTTTGCTCAGTGCACAACGAAACTACAGAAATCTATTCAGTAAGCTACTGCATTAACAGTTCATAGGAAAGGATCTGTATACTTGAGGTATAAGACACTCTTCAATATTTCCATTCTTGGAAAGTGCAAGGAGCTTTCAGTGCCTGACAGCTGAGATCTCTAAGCAGTCTCAATTGCTTAGATTGACCAACACCTAAGTAACCAAGTGGCTTCAAGAAAAGGATGGTTTACAGTCTTGTGGGGCAAATCTTCTAGTAGTGGAGACTACTAGAGGTCTTTCTATGGCATGTTCTGAAGATAAAACTCCTTGATAAAGAGGGATTTCCAGAGTGATTTCAAGGCTACTAGAAGCCCTTAAAACAATTTTTTTTGAAATCTGTGTATTCTGGATGAGATTTCTGGGGGTTTTCATCTTTCTATCACCATTGAAGAGAACTACGAAAAAGGGAATTTTTTACCCATTATTTGGAGAGCAAGATTGTATTTTATCCTCATTCTCTGAATGATTATGAATGAATGGGTGTAGCAATACTTGCAGCTAACTGACTTTATGTTTGGGGTCAGTATCTTAAATGTATTGGCCCAAGAGGTAAATATCGATTACTGCATAGAGTAGTCAATAGTGATATTTTGCATGCTCAGTATTGCATTTCAACAAAAACAAGGGCTGCACAAATGCATGCTCTTCTGACATAGGCATTCATTCAGCTGCTCATCACTGACTGATGTTCATACAAACCTGGAGGCATTAGCAGGGCTCTTTTCTCGCTTTGAATTTCTCGAGTGATTTTGTTTGCTATTTCCTTATAGAAGGCACTTATATCCTGGAAATACTGGAAACATAGTACTTGATATTCTGTAGTAATATTTCAGAAGTTAGAGAGGAACTGGTGATTTTCATTCGTACTTTCAAGTTAAATTCATCTGTATAGTTGTTTCCATTTCTAGTCATGAAATATTCAATATGTTTTTTAAAGTAGACATCTGTTTTAAGACTCCATGAATAATTTGTTCTTGGACTGATATTTCATATATCCATCACATTTCATTATCACACACCAATTTTTAATTCTCTAGCAATAGAAGAGTCTTCATTACAGTGGCACTTTTGTACAATGTTAGTATTTTAAGAAATGAAATACTAGAAAAATCTAAATTTGCAGTGGCTGTTGCAAAAATCTGTTAACTTCCATACAGATGAAAAAATTCATTTAGTTAAGATCAAATGTGAGAGTTTTTGAAGTAAGCACAACTACAGGGGATCTACCACGTTGTTTCTGTAATTCTGGCTCTTTCATTTATTTCTTATAATGTGCTCCTTCAAATCTTAGCTGTAAAACTGTGCTCATTCCCTCTTTTCAAAGTAACAGTCTATCAAAAATAACCTCTGAAAACAAACTTTAATTTTGATCTAGTAATGTACGAGTTCAGATTTACATTTCCACTCTCCTACAATGGAAGTATTGGAAAAGTACTCATTTCTAAGGCAGGCTACACTTTTACTTGAGGATACATATATAAATCAAGCATTTTAATCCAAAACAGTTGAAAGTAAAAAATGAGCAATGCAACAAAAAATGGCCACCCTACAAAGCACTGTAAGAGTCATATCATAAAAATATTAAATAGAGTTATTTATTTCTGTTCAGTAACTGGATATCTCTGTGGGTGCGTATAGCACACAGGTATTTCCATTTGAGTTGTGGACCTGACTCTGATTCCATACTGTGCTTGAATCTCCATTTGCAGTAAACGGCAAATATGAAGAACAGCACACATAAAAATTTGAGACCATGGAAATTGGTGGCATTAAATAGTAACAGTCAGAAACCTGCTTCACAACATTTGATATTTTATTTTCCATACCTGGTTGCCTTGTTAATCACTGGTCCATTACCATCTCCACCTTTTATTTCACTAGAAATACTTGTTATTTCCTGAATGACTGTACTAAATATACACTTCACAAAAGTATTACTCTTAAAGGAGTGTTGTATGTGCAAGAACAGAAATTTGTGACATTGCCTTTGAAAGAAAAGTAATGTGAATGAAAGGAGGTGTTTTCTTATCATGACTGCCGCTATTATCCTCTTATGGTGTCTTGGCCCTATGAGTTTAAATCAGTGAAAAAAATAGAAGTAAAATCTAGCTCAATCTTCTTTCTGACTTTAATTTTATTTTATGCATGTGGATGTGCCAGCTACATCACCTTGAATTTATTTAAATGCTTTATAGGTTTCTCAGTCTTAAATACTTTCTTTTTAAATAACAGGAGCTACAAGAAGAGTTGCAGCTCTAGTGTTTGACCTCTGTTAGGCACAATATTATATGCCACGGATTCATCAAATGAGCTCATCAAAACTGTCTGCATGACTAAAATTCTCTCATTAACTTGTACAAAGAAGACTATGTCTTGTTCTTTCACTTTTTTAGCACTAATTTTCTGTTTGCCTGACTATTTCTCAATGACTAACTAAAGTTTTCTGTTTCAGTAACTGGAGAAAAGGAGAAAGCTCCTGCGTCTGTGTTGATATAGTACAATAATACATATATCACCATGCAAAACTTACATTTACTTTTCATAACATCGGAAAGTAAATGCATTTATAGGGGCAGAAGAACAACAAAGCCTTAGGCAGTGAGTAAAGTAAACATCAGGTGAAAGACAAAAGCCTGGAAGAATTGATTATGCCACTTGGCTGCTCTCCTGAGGAAGATAAAAGAGGCCAGGACATGCTCTGATACACCCTGCATGTAGAAATCAGGCTTGGAAACAATACTTTGACATCTCTGCCATGCAGATAACTCCAGCAAGCAAGTCTGCTGATATAACTATTAACATTTTGTGGTTTTTGTGCCCATTGATTGACAGCCACAGAGCACATTCTACCAGCTTGATATTTGTGTATTGGCTTTATTGAAAAAGAAAGAATTAGGATAGGAAAGGGATGAAATTGCAAAGATAAATTGATTAAATAAAAAATTAAGATTCCTGGGGGCTGGGTATTCTGCCAAGATCATAAAAGTAGAACTTGAGCCAAATTATTGGGCCTTTGTTCACACAGACAAGGACATCAATTAGTGTACAAACTTTGACTATTCAGAGCCTACTGGGAGACGTAGCTGCACATGAGTAGCACTTGATAGATCCTCAGCCTCTCAAAGGCTGGGTCACCAGCGTGGTGCTACCTGTTGTGCTGTAATACCTCCAAGCCAGTGTATGAACGAGCAGCACGCCACTAACATTCAGTTTCCATTAAATATAATGCTAGTTAAAACTCATGACATTGCTTGGTACTGTGCTGGATCCAAGTGGAGGTACTATTTTGCTGATAAGAAGATCTAAGTCATGGTCATTATCTGGGGAAGGAAAAACCTGAACTCTGAGATAAAAAATCGGCCCTCCAACCTTCTCTCCAAATAAGCCAATTTAAGTCAACAACGAAACAACCAGAGTAATATGACCGAGGCTTTTATGTGTTTTTCTATATGAAATTTGCTTCTGCCTTGTTTTGCCTTCCTTTGAGTGCAGGAGTGGAAGGAGCTGCTTAGAATCACGAAGTGCTGGTCCATTATGATCCCAGTTGGAAAGACACTCATTCTGTAAGCTATCATGTAAAATGCTAGTTATTAGAGCTAGCACTGTAAGAAGAGTATAGTGTGGGTATTTATGTCCTTGAGCGACGTAACATCATCTGATCAATACACAGCACACCAGGAAGACCCTGTCCATGGAAGATATTCATTCAAGCTATTATAGGATTTTCTTATTTAAAAAGAAAAACAACTCTATTCATCATTTTTTCTGTCAAACAGAAAGGATATTCACATGAGAAAATCTTACTGCATTTTTAAGTAAAGGCAAGAACATACATGTGGCATAATCAACTGCACCAAACGGGAGCTGCCTGCAGATGCCTCTGTTACAACGAGCAGGCTGTGTTTACCCTGCAACCAAGGAATTTATACAACCCAACACAGCCTGATGGCTACAATGAATGTACAAGTGTGCAGCACAGCACAGGCCTGCACCTACTGCAGTTAAGCGTTACCCATGTCACTACATCCTGTACGTACAATGGTCCCCTGACCAGGACCACTGCAAGAGATGGCTTGGTTTTGTTTTGATCTGAATGTTGGCAATTCTGTCATTCAAAAAGTGATGATTCTTGAGTTGAGTATGAAACAGCAAGTTGCACTGAGCAGGATGAATTTGGAACTGCTGTTTATTTGGAAGAGACAAACTAAATGAGCAGAGAAGTTAAGAATAAGAAATCTGCCCCAAAGTGTCCCGATGTAGCTTCTTCTCTGCAAGTTAGGCTGTCCAAAGGCAGCATAGCAATCTGTGTATGAAGAGTCTATCTGCAGCAGCTTTAAATTAAAAGCCAATAAAAAATGCAAGAGCTTGGAGATAAAGCTCAAAGCCTTGATGTCTCATGTTCTCAGGGTAGAATGATTTGCCTATTGTTCTCAGCCTAGCCTTTCACTTTTCCAGATATGTGAGTTACAACATTTGAGTCTTCCTACAGATGTTAGTGTCATCCTTTGGAGACACTGGGAGGCAGATCTGCAGAGCACCCTTTACAGTGATCATTCTGCCAATGTCCTGTGGCAGCACTGCTCCCCTGCCTTCTGTCATGGTCTTTTTTACCCCAGCTGGGCTCTCCAGATCCTCCTGACTGGAGCAGGAACCTGTGCACCAATCAATTTTATAAAGAAACCTTTGTTAGTTCTCAGAAGATGATTTATCTGTTTCAGAGTCCTCCAATTCACTGCTCTGCCACTTGAGAAGAGGAGAAGAACAGTATCGTATCATTTCAATATATTTCATGTCACCACTTTTCTTAAGAAAATACTATAGTTCTGCCATTCTGTCTTCACTTGAGAGATACACCCTACTTCTGCAAAAATTGCTTGTTACATCTGTAAGATATTTGAGCATATGCAGAAAATCAGAATTGTGCCAAATTCAATTTCTTGCATTCAAAATGGAGCTTCACTTATGTTAACATAAATCCAGTGCTCTAACAAGAAGCAGAAAAGCTGATAAAGTGGAAGTTATCTTCTGTGCTCAGGTAAGGAAATTACAAAACACAGTGAGTTCGGACAGAAATCATGAAAAATTTGCACTGAAGAGGGTAAGATCATATTAGCTAAGCTACCAATTAAAGATGCTGGCAGATGCAGAAGATGTAAAATATGAAATGGCTATTATGTAGAATAATTGCTGGGTGCCCACTAAAGGGAAAGAAATGGGAAATAAAGAGGAGAGTCAAAAAAGAAGAACAAGGGGAAAAAAATCCAAAGGCTGTAACTGTGGTGTTAGAAGAATGAAGTGCATTAGTAACAAAAATAATGTACTTATATCAAGAGGTAATTTTCCAAGAGTGAATTTGAATCTTCAGTCCAGAACTTAACATGACGTCAATGTAAGCTGCCTTGTTACTGCCTTGTGTACACACTTGTAATATGAAAGCTGACAGCCAAAAGACATAAGAAACAGCACACTGCCTGTCTGTGGCCATGTGTTCTGTAGCATATTCCTCTGCTTAAAATAAGTCTTTGATAGACATTCCTACTGGGCAAGACGTTCGTGTTAAATTTTTCCTCCAAAGATGAACCGCATTGGGAGCATATGAAAGATAAAGGATGCTGTAGGAAGGTGATTGGTGACACTGCATTGAATTTAATCTATTAGAGCAGAATTATTTTAGCTGGCATTCATCTTACTGAGAAAATTATTTCTTGGCACTCACTACTGTAGCAACTGAACACATAATGAACATTAATAGATTGTTTTCATCATCATAAGCCTGATGTGAGCTGAGTAAGAATTAGCCCCATTTTGCAGGTGGTGAACTAAGCTCAATCCTTCAACATGATGAACGTGTCCTACACAGTGTTGTATGCCCTCAGTTCCCATTGGAATTGCAGAGTGGTGAATACCTTGGTGAAAGGTTTCAGACATCCAAGCATTTTGTTCAAGTGATTTGCTGAAAGTTCTACATGTGTGGCATTTCTTATTCTCAATTACACTAAAACCATATTACATTAACTGGGCAGGAAGCCAGGAAACACAATCTGAACCCTACCACAGTAACTCAATCCCTTAACCACAGGATTGTCCTTTCCCCTTAAAATGGACACCAAAAAATCCAGGATTTGCATCAAACATAGATGTTGGGCTAATGGAAGCAGCAAATTCCCCTGGCACAAAAGAGAGTCTGTCAGTGAGAGCTAGTGGATGGAAGAAGGATAATGAGTGTGTGAATGCTGGGAGGGTGGAAGAAACAGAAGTAAGGAGTGCCACGATGGAGAGGAGGTGGAGAAGGTCAGTAGCAGAAAAAAGCGATGAGTGAGAATATGCTTATTAGGTAGAGCATGGAAAGAAGGCCATTAAGAAAGGGAGAACAAATGCAGCAAATGGTAAAACATGAATAAATGCATTGCATGTGTTTTCAGTAAGCAAATTTTCAGTACTTGGTGTGTTATTTGTATAGAGGCACAGGTAAATCTCTGGAAAAAGAAGTGTGTAACTTAGAACACCATAACAGTTATCAATATAATTTGATTCCACCAAATGGTATGTTATATTATGTGTTTGTTGTTAACTGTCTTTTATGAGTCATGTGTTATTTCCTTATTATGTTACAGTATTTATATTGATTATGGAATTATTAAATGCTGAGATATACTTATTTATATTGATCCAGCACTACAGCAACAAAAGTAATTGTACTTTGGGTTTTTTTTTTGTTTTTTTTTTTAATTTTAGTTAGTGTTATAATTCGTGTAATTTCCCTGTAGGTTCTCTTATGTGCTGCACAACAGCTGCTAGACAACTTCTTGAGATAATGCTTTCTGAAAGGATTTCAAAGTATTGGAAATTTTGTCCCTAAAATGAAAGAATATTTGACAGAGACTGATCTTGCAGTTTTGTGTTCTACCACCTTCTCCCACTCCTTTTGATCCCCTCCAACTTTGCCAATGCTAACTTCTGGCCAACAAATTGTCCAAGAAGGAACATATTCTCCTTTCTTTAACCAATTTGTTTCACGGTATCACTTATATATTCAGATGCTGTTTTAAAGAATTCCTGTTCCCACCCTGTCAGAGTCATATAATTCTCTAAGAAGGGAAGATGAACTGCCTAGACAGAGGCACAGTCACATGCATATTCATGAAAGAAAGTCAGGTTTTCTTGAGAAAGATAACATGTTTTACCAGAAAAAATTATACTGCTAGTCCGAAGCCCAAAGAACTTCATCATGATCTTCTAAATAGTCCTTGAGAAAGTACTACAATATTGCTAAAATTATAGAGCAGGATTGGTAAAGGCACTGGAATGAGCTGACCCAATTATGCCTGTTAAGTTTCCACAGTTAAAATTATCTATTGTACCTCTGGTTGAAGATAGCACTGGTGCCTAATACTTTCACCTGGCTTTTCATATGCAGTGACCACAGCCTTGAGGTACAGCACCCTCTCATCAAAGACAGAGCTTTAAAATGATCCTCCCAGATTCGCTGTATCAGGTATTTCTTGGAATAGAACGGTCAGCAGGATTTGCCATCCTTTCAACCAAACATTAAGGGTTGTTATTCACCTTGTTCTCACATACTGCTCAAAAAGGGAGGACTGGCTCCACTAACGGGAGAACTGGTTACCTAAACTTCTCTGGGTCGTCCACCATGAAGTGAGCCATCAGCATAACAGCTGGGGGAGACAAAAGGGATCTCATTGGCACAGATCACCCACTGGGCTGAATAAGAGCCGAACTTTCAGTCAGTCTATTAACACTGCAGTCACTCACCAGAACTTTTCCCCTACGTTAGTCATTGCCTACTTACTTCCAAAGAGAGAAGTACAGTTTGTCAAAATAACAGCCTTTTCTGTTAAAAATAAGTGATTGATGTTTTGCATTTCACCTCAAGAAGGAATGGTCACTTTCTGAAAGTGTGTTACAAATGTCCCTCCAAAGTGATACTCCATAGGTAATGGCTGCAAGCTCTTTACTATTTTTCTACAGCAGAAAAACAGTATAATGTCTTTTAAATAATCCCACTTAAGGTTTAAGCTCAGTGCTGCAGAAAGCTGTCATGGTGATTTTGATTTCAGAGGCTGAGAGAAAGGGAAAATTGTGAAAATTGCTCTGACCTTTTTTCCCAGTATAATGGAAGTGGATCATTTCTGTGGTTACTGTATAGAGAGCTTTGATATTTTAGGATGAAACCATAGGTCGTTATTCACTCTTCAGTTTTGAGAAACCACACACACAGCATAAATGTAACTTAGGCTTAAGGAAAAATATATATGCGCGCACACACACATAGATCAGCTCACTTACTACAGAGAATACCAATGTGCAGCAAATTGGCATCTCTTACCTGTACATCTTGTCCTGTCCAGGTTTATTCCTTCTCCCCTTCAAGTTGTCTGTTATCTTAACATTGTGGCAGGTATCAGAATGCTATCAAAATATTGCTGTGCCTCACTCAAAGGAGAGCACAAGGGCACACACATGATGGATATGTTTGGAGACGCTCAAGACTGACTAAGCATTACAAGAGCAGTAAGGCTTCCAGCATGTTAGTTTGACTTGCACAAAAGAATTTTAGAGGAAAGCATGACTAGGATGCTTTTTAGGGACTGTATTAGCCAAGGCAATGATGCAATGGCAAGAAGACAAAGCTGTGAAGGAGGATTTCTGTGACCAGCTCTAGGAATTAGAAGGGAGGGGTGATCATATTATGCACATGAAAATCTATGAGCACATTATGAAATATTAGAAAATAAGCAGAAAAGAAAAAAAAAGAGAGAGAGAAAGCAGTGATTCATTTTCTCTAAGAAATAGTGTCCTTTACTTTTAAAACTTACACAATGAGTGGGGGCAAAAAAAAAACAAAACCAGTATGAAACGGTATGATTAAGGTTACCCATAGCTTATAGACCTGCTGGTATCCACATGGTAATTTTTCAGATATGATATTTATTTTTTAACAAATGTTTGTTGTACTGCTGGTGTCATCACATTATTGAGCGCTTCTCAGCTAAAAATGGCCACATATAAATGAATCCTTAGAAATCTTAATGAAATCTGTAGTTTCCCCACCACCACCATCTCCACCACAGATACAATATTGTTTCAGTTGTTTATTATCCAGTGTTAATTGGCATAAGGTCAAATATTCAATGCACTTCTGTTACCATTTTAATCTTTAAGAACCTAAGGGCATTACCAGTCATTACTAATTGGAATTTCCCTTCAAGTACCGTTAATGAAATTCTAATGATATAAATAGGAGGTACTGAAAACTAATAACTTGCAAGAAATTTGTGGTATGCCATGTATCGTCTTTGTATTTGGCTGCATAAATTTTGTTTATAGTCTCTTGTTTTTGATGCCACTTTTACATTTCCAAGGACCAGAATTTAATGTTAAAATATTCTGTAGATATCCTCCGCCCATTTTAAAAATGAGTCATGAGCAAACTCTGAAATTCTTAAAACATAAAATAAGAAGGAAAAATGACTGCATATTTTCCAGATAGAATATTCCCAGCAGGCCCTATATAAAATAGATTGATTCTCTTGTCTAATCACGTTATCAAGAATGAATGTACTGTATACTTACCATAGGAAGCACATAGGATGTTATGAATCAAGAGGAGATACATAGAAAGAAAAAGACAGAAATGAAGTTAAAGTGTATTTCCCGTCTTTCCTGTGTCATAAGTTTTGACTTGTTTCCTAATGGCATTAGGAATTTATCCTGAATATTATTATTTCCAATATTTTTTGATAGAGATAGCATTTCAGTGGTGAATGGAGTTAAATGCAGCTGAAAACAAGTCACAAGTGGTGTTCCCCAGGGGTCTGTACTGGGGCCTTTCCTGTTCACTATCTTTATTGATGACCTGGATGAGGGGATTGAGTGCACCCTCAGTAAGTTTGCAGATGATACCAAGTTGGCAGGAAGTGTCGATCTGCCTGGAGGTAGGAAGGCCCTACAGAGGGATCTGAACAGGTTGGATCGCTGGGCTGAGGCCAATGGGATGAAGTTCAACAAGACCCAGTCTGTACTTAGTCCTGCACTTTAGCCACAACAACCTTAGGCAGTGCTATAGGCTTGGGCAGAGTGACTGGAAGACCGTGTAGAGGAAACGGACCTGGGGATGTTAGCTGACGCCTGGCTGAACATGAGCCAGCAGTGTGCCCAGGTGGCCAAGAAGGCCAATGGCATCCTGGCTTGGATCAGAAATAGTATTGCCAGCAGGAGCAGGGAAGTGATCATCCCTCTGTACTCAGTCCTGCTGAGGCCATGCCTTGAGTACTGTGTTCAGTTTTGGGCCCCTCACTGCAAGAAAGACACTGAGACCCTGAAGTGTGTTCAGAGAAGGGCAATGAAGCTGGTGAGGGGTGTGGAGCACAAGTCTTACGAGGAGCAGCTGAAGGAACTGGGATTATTTCCTCTGGAGAAGAAAATACTCAGAGGAGACCTTATTGCTCTCTACATCTACCTGAAAGGAGATAGTGGTGAGGTGAGGGTCAGCCTCTTCTCCTGCATAACTACTGGCAGGAATAGAGGGAATGGCATCAAGTTATGCCAGGGGAGATTCAGGTTGGATGCTAGGAAAAATTTCTTCTCTGTAAGAGTGGTTAGGTGCTGGAATGGGTTGCCCAGGGAGATGGTGGAGTCACTGTCTCTGGAGGTGTGCAAGAAACAGGTGTTGTATGAAGGGACATGGTTTAGTGGAGAAATATTGGTGGTAGGTGGACAATTGGACTGGATGATCTTGGAGGTCTTTTCCAACCTTGGTGATTCTATGATTCTATGATTTTCTCCCACAAACAGTTGGATCTTTCAGTGATAGAATTAATATTTCTGAACACAAAGCACTGCACATTATTTGAGTCAGTTAAATATGTTTGACTTACTATTATTCAACAGACTAATTATGGAGAAGATATCTAACCAAATAAATGAAATTAATATCAAACCTTTAAACAGGAGATAAATGTATTCTTTGCATTTTTAATTCTGTACTGAATTTAACTTTGGACAGTAACAAGAGCAAATCCTGCATCTGATCAACTTCACAGGGAAAGCAACCCAGTAAAAGAGCAGAGATCAAAAATCAAAGGACTTCCAAGCTTTGCTATTGTTACTGAGGAACTTTATAAAGTCAGTAGTTAAACAGATAAACAAAGGAAGCCACAGCACCTGCTGAGACAGTTTGAAGAATTTAAATTAACACTTCATGATTATTGTTCTAACTTACACTACTTTCCCTAACCATTACATAAGGAAAACATCTCCAAATATATTATTAACAAGCCTCATGACGGAAACAGCATGGAAAAGTCAGGTATTTCTCCAGAAAAGCTTGATACCTCCATAGCTGCTGAAGGCAGGCTCTGTAGGAGCTCATATTTTTAATTTATTGATAAATGTACTATAAAGTGTATCTAAAATATGGCTGTCACAAGAATAGTGTGTGCAAGCATATTCTGTGGCAAAATAGAATCATAAAATCATAGAAACATAGAATGATTAAGGTTGAAAAAGGCTACTAAGATCTAGTCCAATTACCAACCCATCATCACCATACCCAGTAAACTATGTCCCTAAGTGACAAATGAGGCCTTTTCTTGAACACCTCCAGGGATGGTGACTCTACCACTACCTTGAGCAGCCTGTTCCAATGCATTACCACTCTTTCTGAGAAGAATTTTTTCCTAATATCCAATCTGGACCTCCCCTGGCACCACTTTAGACCATCACCTCTTGTCCTATCACTGGTTCCCTGGGAGAAGAGGCCAACCCCCTTCTCCCTACAATCTCCTTTCAGGTTGTTGTAAAGAGCGATAATGTTTTATTTGAGCCTCCTCTTCTACAGATTGAACAACCCCTGTTCCCTCAGCCACTTCTCATAAGACTTGCATTCCAGACCCTTCACAAGCTTCATTGCCCTTCTTTGGACATGATACTAGTGTTCCTCAAATGAACACCATTATAAGGAGGAACAAATTACAAACACTTTGGAATTCAGACTCCTAAGGTTACAACTCAGGCCTCATACAAAACAAGTTAGTTCTGCATCCCAGCTGAGGACTGATCTGAAATAAGTAAGTGCCACTTGTTCTTTAGAGCTGCATCTAAGTTAAAGTATATTCATTCCTTACTGCCGCCTTCCAGTAATTGAAGAGAGCTTACAAGCAGAAGGGGGAACAACTTTTTACACTTTCTGATAGTGACAGAACAAGGGGAAATGGCTTTAAACTAAAATAGGGAAGATTTAGGTTAGGTGTTAGGAAGAAATTTTTTACTCAGAGGGTGGTGAGGCTCAGGAACAGGTTGCCCAGATAGGTAGGTGCCCCATCTCTGGAGTCATTCAAGGACAGATTGGATGGGACCCTGGGCAGCCTGATCTAGTAGCTGGCAAACCTGCCCATGGCAAGGGCATTGGAACTAGATGATCTTTAAGGACCCCTCCAAGCTAAGACAATCTATGGTTCTGTGATATGATTCTTAAACTGGACTACATGATCTTATGGGTCTTCTTCAGTCTAAACAATTGTATGTTTCTATGGTTCTATGGTTCTTCCAAATTTTTAGTTATTACCTCACACATTCAACACACATCAGAACTGCAGAATCACTGTGAGCAGCCAGTACAGAAGGGGGATACAGCTGAAATGCCAAAGGTTTTGGAATACATTTCTGTCACTAGAACAACTATGTAGAGCTGCACCTCTCTCTGACTGAGGGCTGCTGCGCAACAGGAATTCAGATATTTTACTGTTCCACTTTGTACTTGCAGATAATTCTGTCTAATAACGTATCTATGAAATTACTGAGTACAATGTGTCCTGAAAGACTGTATATCTCAGCTTGGCTGAAATCTACCTTTGAGTAGTACTGAAAAAAAAAAAGAAGAGAAAATAAAAAAGAAGGAAGAAAGTGGGAAAGGAAAGGTCTTTTTTCACCCTTTCTTCTGCAGCTGTATGAAGATAAAGTAGTCTGCACCACAGAGCAGTTTTCTTGCAGAAGATATCTTAGCAGATAAAAAGAAATAACCTTGTCAACTTCTCCATCTTTTGCT
Source organism: Numida meleagris (assembly GCF_002078875.1). Taxonomy (NCBI): domain Eukaryota; kingdom Metazoa; phylum Chordata; class Aves; order Galliformes; family Numididae; genus Numida; species Numida meleagris. The sequence goes on along the minus strand of NC_034412.1, from coordinate 64,557,685 downwards.
GAAGTTAACATTAAGTCATTATGTTTCTAATGTTTTACAGTGAGACATGGAGTCAAAATAACATTTCTTTTGTCTTTTTGTTTTTGTTCTCATCATCAGAGCCTTGAACTTTAGGTATAATGTGGGCCTTGAATTAAACATCTGGTCTCTCTGAATTTTTGACATTTGCACCTTTACTAGGAATTTTAGCTGAATGTAGTCCTGTCCTTACTAACACTGGTGTAAAGTAGGGATCATTACAATACAGTCGTTAGAATTACTCTGGTAGCAAATGGGGGTAAATGGGTCTCAGGATTGTCCACAGACTTTCAGACAATTGGAAAAGATGTTGCAGTAAGTCCTCCAATTATTATTAACAAAAGTGCTCTTCTCCACATAGCCATTTTTCTCAAAGTGCCAATTGCTTTTGAGCTCTGCTTCCCATTAAGACTTTTCCTGAATGAGGGCAAATGAGAGTGATGCTCACTTTCATCAGCCAAGCAGTACTGGAGGACTGTCCTTGCTATCACTATGCACTCAAAACCAGCTCAGAAGCAATTGCAACACACTTGGTTGTCTAATTTGAAACTTTGAAAAAAGAAATATGAGGCTTTTTAAGGTTCAGCTCAGTAAGAGAATACTCTGTGTGGTAGCATCTAAAACTTTCAAGTGCTTTTTATGACAAAATGCGTACGAATATTTTTTTCCCTCTCTTCTCTTGCCAGTGTCCAGAATTTGGTGTGTTTGTCCTGCAAGAATTTGTGACAGCAACAAATATCTTCAAGATAAAGTAAGAACTGCAAGAAAATGGTTTGTCTTGATTGTTCTTAACATGACTAAATTTCACAGCAATAACTTAGGTCTGCTCTTGGCAGATGAGTGAAGGAAAGGAGATGTATAGAAAATAAACTATACTGCAAAAAAAAAAAAAAAAAAAAAAAAGAACTGTGAGCAGTTCTGAAAAGAACTGAAAGAAACTGAAAAGCAGTCCTGAGTCTGACTGACAAATGAAATAATAAATTGCACGCACTGAAGCCTCTCAGTGAAGTAAGGAGTGAAATCCACTGGTTTCTGCCCATCCTGGTTGTGAAGGAATGCTGCTCTTTCCCTCCACTGAAGAGTAGGAATGGCCATGAGCCCAGATGTGATGCAGGCACATAGAGCTAGACCAGGATTATGCCAGTCTCTTTAAATCTAAACAATTTTCATCTCAGTGACATTAAATTTATATCCATTTAGACTCCTTTACATATGCTTAGATTAAGAGTGACAGAATCTAATTTAGGTAGTTTTGTTAATCACTTCTGAATCAAACTTGGAGTCTGTTTTCTAAGGGAAATTAAATAAAGATGTCTTCTTCATATTTATGAGGGCTCTTCCTTGACCTCAGAAGCACACCCTCTGGAATATTGTACCTAAACAACTTTTCAGAATATTACAGGCAAAGAACCTATTTACACTGGGATGCTCACAGCTCTCTTTAGTTCCATTTACTTTTTGTGTCAGTATGTAAGCAGCTGCTGGCTGAAGGCTACCCAGCACCAGCCCTCTTGGGCTGGGTTGAAATGCTGGCATACTTTGTGCCTCACCCAGTAAAGCCATATCCCATGGGTGAAGAATATGCATGTAATGGAAAACATTACAGTTTATTGCAGAGTCTGTGGAAAACATTACAGTTTATTGCAGAGTCTGCGCTTTAGCAAATGTAATGCATTTATTGGCATGTTTATTCCAGTTTTTTTTCTATTTATAGGTCGGTTATTCCCCATCCTGTCTTATCAGAATTCATGAACAGTACTGGTTGGAACGAATTATGATGGACAAATTATGATATAGCTATAATGCTAATATGAAAATGTGCTACTGAAACAAAACAGTTGCCGTGATTTACAGGAAATTTTCAGTGGGGGAGAGTTATGCCAGAAGGACTAACAATTAAGCATTATGATTTCAAAGTGGCATTTGTACTGAAATTACTGTTACAACTTAGGTAAATAAAAATTGTTTGTATGAGGAAATAGTTATTAATTTGCATCCTCGTGACTTATTTCCTCTTTGGTAAAAATATGATGGAATTCAGGACTAACCTTTTATGCCTAAAGGGATTAAGGCATATTCATCAGAATGTCTCCAATTATTTCACAAAACACGCAAGTAATGGTAATGTTTTTGATGGAAAAACAGAGAGTTTGCTCAGACCAGACAGCTGTAAATGGGCAGAAGTGAAATCTCAATATTTTTTCTTCTTGCTCTCTTAAGTATACTCAATATAAATATTGTGCATATATACAGCATACATTGCATAGGTGCTTTTAGGGATCCTGTCAAGCTTAATCTGTATAAATAGAGTATCTCTCTGTAATGTGATTACAAAGGTGGTGAACTATCCTTCATACAAAAATATCCCACCAAATAAAATATATATCACTCCAGGCCTCTTTAGAGAATGACTGTCTTCACTCACACTATGATCTTTTTTCCCTTTCCCCATTATCTCTTCTTATTCACTTACATTTGAAAGAAAATCCAGTATTTTAAATTATAGCTACAACAGAAATGTGGTTAAAGGAACTCTGATTACATTCAGTTGCAGGAAAAGCTGCTGTTTTACAGAATCATACCCTAACGAGGTATATGTCAGAGCCTCAGCACTTTACAGGAGGTTTTATACATTCTTATGCAATGTTTTGGTTTGTACACATCATTTTTTGGAGCTAGTGGTGGCAGAGGCAGAAAGGGTGTACGTGCACTGTCAGGATACTTCATGGAGTTCCCTTTCTGTTGAGAAGCAGGGCATGCATGTAGGATTCTTTTCAAGTGAATGATTTCCAAATAACTGGGCAAAAGTTGAGGAAATCAAAAGTTTCAGAGCTGTTTTTAAATAAATTTTCTTTTAAAACAGATGTAATTTGAGAGATGATACTACTTCAGATGTTGATGTTTTAACTGTAAATTTGCCATAAATATTCAATTCCTTGGCATTTCTGATGGGCAGACTGCCACATATAAATCTACTTGACATCTTATCACATTGCTTAATCATTTATTAAAAAAAAAGTATAGACTTGTAACAAAATCTTTCATCGGGTAAATTAACACTTTAGTACTTCATGTTAAATGTTTTTTGTTGTTTTAAAGAGATATATTATCAAAACTATTTTAAGATCTTGGTGTTCTCTGCCTCAAGGAATCTGATCTGGTTCTTTTTTCTACTGTTCAAAATATAGAAATGCAGATAGCCCTGAACAAGCTTTCCCTGAACAAGACAGACACAGACAACATTGCTGAAGTGATTTTGCAGCATTGCTTAAGTGGGTTTGCCTCAACTTGGAGGCCTTTTTGACCTGCTTGGTGGCTCCTTAATGGGACTACTGACAAAAATTTCAGCGTGAGCCTTTCATATCTGACAAGTAAGACTGCTTAGAGCCTCCTCAGTGCTGCAGAATACCCCTTTGATTCTCTTGTTTGTCTTCTTGACTCTCTTTATTGCGTCTCCTCACAACACTCTACCTAACTAACCTTGAGAAACATAATTATACACTCAGCATTGATTAGTAAAGATCTATATTTAATTATGTGTAACACGTTCCACTCTCAGACCTGTTCATCAGTGCATGTCAGGTCAGACTGCTGTTTGCTTTCTGCCATTACAGTGATGATCTTCATAGGACACTGAGTTTCCCACTTCATAAATTAGTTGGGAAGAGACAGTTCCTGATCCTCTAGTCACATGCAAGCAGATAATCTATCCTTTGGTACAGAAGCATGACTGAGAAGCGATTCCTCCTTGAATGGTTTGTATTTTTTACAAAGAGAACAGTTATGCCAAAGCAGTGCTTTGAGATTTTTGCATTGAATTTTTGCTGTGGGTCTCCATGGATCATGTCAGTTAAATTTGGATGTATTGCCATAGCAGTTCCGTTTTATTTTTAGGTCACAAAATCAGTTATCTTGCTGTTGGTATAAGATCACGTATCTACAGAACTAGTCTTCCTTAACCAGTTCCTATTTACTGCAAAAATAAACTTTTCCAGAAGAACAGAAAGTGTAAATGTGAATTCTAGCCTTAGCTTACCATGAACGATCTGATTTTGAAGACAATCTCCTTAGAAATAATACGTCGTGATTCACCTTCCACTGAAAAAGGAATCATACATTAAATAAACCTTACTTTACAACATTTTTCTAAAACAGAGGCATAATCTAATCTTCCTTCCAGGGCAAATCTAATCTATGATCCTTAGAGATACAGACTGCAATTCCTGCTTCTGAATCTGCATCCCCCATTCTTTTTTTATTATTTCAGTGAAGAGGAATTAAAATTAGAGGATCATAGTCTCTAGACCTGGTTCACATATGCTATGAATTGGAAGAAAAACTATAACAGGACTTTAAGTAACTGTGCTCCCAAAATCCAGACCTTCCAACAGACTCCTCTACAGCACTTCTCCAGTCTCAAAGAGAAGCTGTTGCTACTGATAATCGAGGGTTACATTCAAAAGCACCAAACTGGATGCTAAGTGAATTAACTTAGGATGAGTGCCTGTCCACAGAGATCACTCCTATCTTGCTAAAATTGCTTTTACAGACGTTATTATGAGGTGATGCTTGTAAGGGCATCCTTACTTTCTCCCAAGGACAGGACCTGTCTTTATATGATAACCTTATAGGAATCAGGATTCTGCACTGTGCAGAAGCTGTGCAGCCATATTCTTCATCTCCTGGGAGCTGTGATTGCTACCAAGGCATAGAATGGGATAGTTAAAGGAGAACGAATATGTCCTCAGAAGACACTGCTACTAGAACATTTTTTTTTTCCAGAAACTGTGACATGAAAATGTACTGATGAATTCATTGCTTACTGGGGCTATTTCTGGGATGTTTCAAGTCTTGCTCAGAGCTGTGCCTAGTGTAATCATCTAGTCATGAATGTTTAAGTTAGTTGTGCAGTGCTTATCAGTGGATGTATTTTCCTTCAGATATGGCTGTACTCCAAAAGAGAGTAGAGTAATTCTGAGTAGATTATTTGTGCAATAATGGTAGTTGGTAATATGCACTGGGAGCTGTTTGGATCTAAGATGTTACAAGTGGAGGAACATTAGCACTGTAAAGTGATTTTAGTGAAAAAGGTCTGCATGAAGAAACAAGGAAGAGATTCTAATGCAAGTGTAAAGATTGGATTGAAAAGCTTATCAGAGTAACTCATAGGGCTGTAGTAAATATTTACATATAGTAGTGTCATGGGATTCTTTCATTTGTATAATGAGCGTCCCTGATAAGCAATAGGGCTACAAAGCAAAACTGAATGACGTTGTTATGACTGAACTGAGAACAAAATATTCATCTTGTAGTTGATAAAGGAGATATAATGATCTCTCATGATAATAATAATTATTTATATAATGCAAGATGAGTTACATTTTTACTTTGCACTGAACAAAAACAGGATAAGAACAGTAGATATCCTAATGCTTGTTCATTCTGTGAGCAAGAACTAGGTCTTCCAATCTTCCAAGTTGTTTAGACCAACAGAAGAAAAATATTATGAAAATCTGCTTTAAAAATCACATCTAAGTACAGTAAATAGCCAGTGGATTTTCAATATACCCACAAGAAAAAGGCAAAAGAAATGTGTAATATTTGTATGTCAGGTTATTAACTGCATAAATTAAATGAAAGTTTTTCCATGATTGAAATCAGGGAATAGAAAAATGTTGTTTTATAGTAAGGGTATATGTTGCTGGTACTGTAGAAGAAGTACATTCTCCTAGTAGTAAAAAGTTCTGATTGAAATCCTCCAACTTCTGTACTATTGATTAGCTGTAGTGCATCTTGCAGAGTTCTACTTTTATGTCTGATAATGATGAATAGTGTTGTGTAGTTTTAAAAATAATAAAAACCCTTAAACAAACATAATAGTTTGTGGAACTGGGAAAAATGTGTAAGATAGTAATGGCAAGACTAATGAGATGATAGTTTTGTTCTGAGAAATTCTCCACAAATTTTATAAAATTTGCAAAATAGTTTGGATGAGCTGAGACAGATTTTATCCGAAACTGATGTTCAGTTTACTTTTTATAATTACTTATTCAAGAAAGCTTATTGAGATAGCTTTATAATTTTTGCATTTTGAGAGGAGGATCGTGGAGAAAATTGTTTGCACTACAGTAGCACAAGTTACCTTCCTGCTAAATGGCTAACAGATCATCAAATGACCAGTATCTACATCAGGTAGAGAACACCCTCGTGTGACTTAAAAAATTGCTTACAGAAAGTACTGTTTTCAGTCTGTTACCTGGGGCCATAGCAGGTTAAAAATTATCCATATTCTGTCTTTAGAAAAAATATGATCAGCATTTATACTTGACTTCTTTACCTCAAAATACAAATTGCGCAACACAGGAAAGCATGCCATCCATCCTTGCATTCTCCAATCTTTGGCAGAATCTGTGTTCTGGACACCCTTGAATAATCTGTTCTGTACAAGTAGGTAGGCACAGTTCCCTCACGTTTTGGTCTGGTGTATAAGAACTGAATCCTGATGTAGAAGCAAGAAGTCAGCATGTAAAAATAATAGCCCAGTGCATTTCACATCTCACGAGGCCAGTGTCACTTGTTTCATGAGCTACTTATAATAGAGCTGGTCTGATCTGTGTCTGGGCCTAAGTAAGCTAAACTGAGTTAGTCCATACTGTGACTGAACATCAGCGCTTTCCACTTAGTAACGAGCAAGGAAGAGAAAAGCCATATACTTACTTTTTGTTGTTCTTTATATTATTTATAAGTTCAAAATTACTCTGAGTCCAAGTCTTTGAAAAATTTAATAAACATAGAGACTGCATGGAGTTATTTTAATATCCTAAACGTCAAACATCACCCAACCCTTCCTTCCCATTAAGGGTAGAATGTGACACATCCCCCAGAAAACCTTCATATTTGAGACCTACTTTTTTTCCTGGAGCTATATACATGTATATACAGTTAAGTAGTGGGTTATATTAATTTTCCTTCTGACTTGAGTATCTTATGTGTATAGCTGAATCTTAAATTGCCAGTTAACAGGCAATCCTAGCTATTTGGCAAATGATTGTTAGCCACTGCTTATATTCAAGTCTTGCACATAGAACTACTGTGGAAGTCTTGCCTACTCAAGATTGCTTTTCTTGTATTTTCAATTAAGTATTAACCCCTACTTAAAAAATAATACCAGTCATTCAGGAGATGCTTAGGTAACTAAATAGCTGTCCTGTATTACTGTTGTGATGGTGTGCATCTTAACAGAAGTAGGTATACTAGAAAATTATACTGCATGGAGTATGCATTCAAAATAAAGAAATGATCTTCATCCTTTTTTTTTATTATTTAATTGTCCTTGAATCAAATAATGTGTCAAATCCAACAGAAGCATGAAATAAGGATTATAATAAAATAATAGAATAATTTGGTCTGGAAGGGACCTTAAAGATCATGCTGTTCCAACCCTCCCTGCTATGGGCAGAGTTGCCACTTACTAGATCATATTAAAGACTGAAAGAAAGGAGGTTAAAAAAAGCAGCGGACAGTGTATCTGGATTTGGCCTCATCAATCATGCTCACGTTGACAGCTATGAATGTGAAATTACGCCATTGCTTTAAGAAAACTTTTGTCCTCCTTGATCAGTCATATCAAAGCTTTGAGAATCACGGGATCATGGAATTGCTCAGGATGGAGAAGATCTTCAAGATCATCAAGTCCAACCACAATCTAACCATACTACCCTAACTCTAACAATCCACCACTACATCATGTCCCTGAGCACCACATCCAAATGGTTGTTAAACACATTCAGGGATGGTGACTCAACTACCTCCCTGGGGAGCCTATTCCAGTGCTTAACAACCCTTTCTGTAAAGAAGTTCTTCCTGATATCCAACCTAAACCTCCCCTGGTGCAACTTGAGGCCATTTCCCCTTGTCCTGTCACCTGTCACCACTGAGAAGAGACCAGCCCCGCTCTCACTGCAATCACCTTTCAGGTATTTGAAGAGAGCAATGAGGTCTCCCCTCAGCCTCATCTTCCCCAGACTAAACAGCCCCAGTTCCTTTAGTCGCTCCTCGTAGGGCATGTTCTCCAAGCCCTTCACAACCCTTGTTGCCCTTCTTTGGACCTGCTCCAGCACCTCAATGTCATTCCTGTACTGAGGCACCCAAAACTGAACACAATACTCGAGGTGGGGCCTCACCAGAACCAGGTACAGGGGCAGGATTACTTCCCTAGTTCTGCTCAGCACACCATTCCTGATCCAAGCCAGGATGCCGTTGGCCTTCTTGGCCACCTGGGCACACTGCTGGCTCATGTTCAGCCAACTGTCCATTGGCACACCAAGGTCGCTTTCCGTCAGGCAGCTCTCCAGCCACTCGTCCCCAAGCCTGTAGGGCTGCCTGGGCTGCCTGGGGTTGTTGTGACCAAAGTGCAGGACCTGACACTTGGCCCTGTTGAAACTCATACCGTTTACCTTGGCCCATCGATGCAGTCTATCCAGGTCCCTCCGTAGTGCCTTTCTACCCTCCGGCAGATCAACACTCCTTCCCAACTCAGTGTCATCTGCAAACTTACTGAGGGTGCACTCAATCCCCTCATCAAGATCACTGATAAAGATTTTGAATAGGAGTGGCCTGGGGGACGCTACTAGTAACTAGTTAACTCCACTGACCACAAATTTGTGATTAGACTTTAATAGAGAAATAAATTCTGGAAACAACATGTTAGAAAGCAAAAATTTAAGATTTCAAAGAATTTTAAAATATTCCTCTGACTCAGTCATATCAAGAAAGACATTAAGTATGAGAGGAAATCGTAAGTCTCTGCGCTGATACTTATCTTTGACGGCTCTGCTCCAGGTACCCATTAGTTTAATGCACACCAAAACACAGCTAAGAAGGCCCATCTAAGAGTCCCATTTTTTCAAGAAGGAAGAGTTTCACAATTTGACTGTCATATACTGCAAACTTGCTCAATAAATACATGTAATACAGGGGGAGACTGCAGTCCGATTCTGTTATTTTCTAACTCTACCAGCTAACTAAGGCACAGTTATGTCCTCCAGCAACAAATCATGTTATATATTATATCTTGTCATTTACATGGCCTCAGAGAATCTTTGGACAAGTCAAATAGGTTACAGTAGAGAATCTGAAAAGATCTATGGGAAGAATCAGCTTTCCTGCACTTACCGCATGACTGACTCTAGAACTTCAAAGTTGAAGAAGCCTTCTCAAAGTGAGACTACAAAAACAGCAACTCTTCCACAGAGATCATCAGTTTGTCTCTCTTTTTAGCAGGAGTGATACCTGGGAACACTAATGATCCTTGACATGAAAAAGAACTTTAATGTTGTTGAAAAAATGTTTCCCCATGAAAACATTATGGGAAAATAGCAGAAGTGTAGGGAAAAATATAGCAGGGAAATAGGGAATAGGGCAGGGCAAATATCAGATGGTACAGGAAAGTAAGTTCTCTTCAGAAGGCTGTTTGCTCTTGGACAGTGTTGATAAAAAGAAAATGAGAATAAAACAATACAGAGATATATAAGGGAAGCACTTGTCATGCAAGGCTCTAGAAGCACAAAGTGAAAGAACTCATTGTTTAAGAGTTTAAAAAGAAGGTTAACATCCTAGTCTGCACTACTTGACCATGGATTATAATAATTAAAGATGCTGCTTACTTTGATAAGAAATAGTTGTATTAAAAATTACTTTGGACTTGTACCATGTAAGGAAAACAATGTGCACAGCCTCATCAACAGCTTGTATGAGTGGATCAGAAGCCCTCTTATAAACATGAAGGCATAAAGAAGACAGAATGGGGTTCTGAGAATACCTCATTACAAGGACTGATGTGATATTTAATCCTTTAGAGTCTGCCAAGTTGAAATAATTGAGATATGTTGGAAAAAAAATGTGGCAAAATTGAGTAGAAAAGTGAGAGTTTTGTCAAGTATAATATCCCTAGGAAATTTCATATTATTGAGGTTATGTCAAATGCAGAGCAAACAACATAAATGCTGAGCTGTGAGAAACTGTGTGGATAAATATGTGCCTATCACACTTTAGTCATAAAATTTTAATATAGTTAAATTCTAATTCTTCTCTAACTGGACTGCTTTCTGAAAAAAAAAAAAAAAAGGACCTTTTAAAGAAAGTCACTGACTACAATTTACACTGAAGATTACTGGTATAAACAGTGGCTAGAAACACTAACTGGCTCTTCTGTGAATCTTCACATTACGTGCAGATAATTACAGAACAAAACATAGCAAAGGGGCAAACAGCGTTTTTTCCTGCTTCAGTGCCTATAGTGTGGAGCTGGCTGGGATTCAGATACAGGCCTTGAATTCACTGGTGTCTCAGAAGTAGCTAAAAATTAGTGTGTAATAACAAATAGGTCAACTATGACCATCTTTAATTAGGTCAACTATGACCAGCTTTAATTGAAAAGGGACAGTCTGGGATAATTCCAAATGTAACACCACAGTTTCTTGCCTATTTAAAGAAAGGAAGAGCTGTCAGCTCCTTAAGCGCCCATAGTGCTGATGGGAAAACCCCAATGATATCTCCAAAATTTTCAGTCCCTCCTGGTCAGGCATGGGGATAATACTAAACCAAGAAAAATGATGTATATTTACTATTTTTATTGGATGTTTTGGTCATTTGCAGCATTTTGGGCTGAGAGAGACATCTCACCTCCTTGTATGATGAATCTGAAAAGAATAAGCAATTTTAATTAATATGTAAGCATTGTTCAGCTGCTCCATTGTGCTCTAAGTAAATACATGCAATGCAACTATCTGATTCTGTGCATCCATTCCTAGATCTATGGTTTTGGAATGATAATCTCTAGCGATAAATAATGGTCTTTAAAATTGTGGGGTACTGTGATAAAGGAGTGATACTACGAAGATATCTGTAAAGAAATAGATGCTCCAAAGCAATTTCTTCCTGGGGAAAACAGCATGCACCCTACTGACATGGCAATCACCTAGCACTGCCCAAACCTGCCTTCATTTGCTCTTATACCTGCTGGATCCCTTTGCTACATTATTGATATTTATCTTCTTTGGCTAGCTCAGTTCTCTTCTCTGCAGCATTGCCAAGCAGCAGGTTTCTAGGGCTTTATCCACCTTCCCAAAAATATAGCATTGCCTTTCTTGTGAGCTCCCTATTCACTTCTCAATTGGCCTTCTTTTTCCTTGAGCACAAACAAATCTGCCATGGCATATTTTATTGAATGTTTTCTTTATCAGTTTCCTGACTTTTCATATGCTCAGCTAAATATTCATTGTCCCTCTAGCCAGCTAACCACTTGTGGTTCTTTACACTGTTACTGCAATTCCTGAAACTTAAATCTGATTCATAAACTCTCCATCTCCTTTCAAATCTCACCTGCAAACATACTTTCTGTACTTGTTTAATTTTCTCTTTGTATTCATTATTTAAGCAATAAATTTTTTTGCTTAAGTATTTAGAAATATATAGTAAGTAAATATTTTTAAGTTTTATAAGATATGGCTGATTTGCTTTGGTCAGATTTTTCTTATTCACATCAGCAGAAAAAGAACTCCATGGTTGTCCACAAAATTACACTCTGGAGTCAGTGTAAGGGGCTGTTCTATGAGAAGGCTTGTCAGCAGTACTAGATAATCTGTAAGGGGACAGAGGTTGGTCATTTGTGTCATGTACGTGTGCCCTACATTATGCAACAAACTGGTCCAGCAGCAGGAAATTGCCATGGCAGAAAAAGCCATGTTATAATAAGATACAAGACAAATGAGAGCTTCTGTGAAATAAACTTGGTGTATAAATTCAGCAATTTGCTTACTGTCTTCAGAAGAATATTATAAGCCCTTGGTACTTATTGCAGCCTCCTTATTGATACAAGCCATTAGTATAGAAATCTTATATGCACAGGAGGAACAGCAGTCCATTCTCATCTTGCATCCTTGATCCCATTAGGTCAGTATGCAACTTCTAATGCCAAAGGACCAGCAGCACTGCAGTAGAGCTCTAAAATCACTTTAGGGTGCTTATATCAAATGAGTTTTCTGTGCTCCTGCCCTAAGGTTGAGTAAGTCAGAAAACAGAGAATATATGTGCTGCCCCCAGAGGTTTTGTCACCAGCTAAGAAGTCAGGCTTTGCTAATTACTGAAGTGCCTTACTGTGTCCTCTAGCTTAAGCGACTCAGGGGCTGATCCAAAGAGACCACGGAAATCAGTGGGAATTTTCTTCCATTTAATTCAGCCAGCGTCAGGCCTTTATTAGAATGTTCCAAAACCTGCTTAAACACACCTCCAGTTTCTGCTAGTCTGGTGAACTCTATCAATTGTTTCCGGATGCACTATGAAAAAAATAATTTTCCTTTTCTGTGAGATTTCAAATACAAACAGCGAGCAATATGAGGAATCTGTAGGCAGCTGGTCTGACTTTTGTCGTAGAAACTCCAAGCTGCCCATTCATAAGCTTTCTTGTACAGAAAATATAACAGTAATTCAAATTGGTTTAGATGTGAGTGAAGTCAAAAGGATTGAAAACTGGCTGAAAAGACCCTGGTTTGAGAGGAACTTCAAACACCACTGAGGAAAGAAATTAGAGGGGCAGAGAATGTAACTGTGAGCTAGAAATTAGAAAATTACATTCAAACCAGACCAGAAAAGTTAATAGATCTTCATCCAAATCCTGACTTCATTTGTACCTTATGTTTTTCTTTTGTTCCTGATTCCTCTTCCAGGTTTTAAATAGGCCTGATAAAGCCACTGGCTTCAGTAAGGGTAGTGCAGTTTATCCTCAGTGCCATTGCAAAGTGTATTAGCTTCAAAGACTTTGAGTTTACTGCATGCAGACAGAAGAACAAGAAAAAAATATGAATGATATTTACATGTCTTTTCCCATGTCATCCTTTTTCTCAGGGTATGCTGGGAAAGGGACAACTAAGATTATACAATCAAACGGGGATTTGGCATTTCCTAGCTCAGTGAGGGATGTGTGCTTTAAATAGTCTTCCTGAATACAGAAGAGAGAGAGTAGGCAGATTTGTTAGTGTGACACTGGATGGAAAAGAATTAAAATCCATTAAGTATTTGAACTAAGTGGCACTTCTTACAGCAAGGGAATAGTTTCCCGTGAAATGTGCTAAAAGCCCTGCAAAACAGCAGAAGAGAACTGCAGGAGCAGCCTGGCCTTGGCAAGAGGAAGAACCTTGAGGTCATGTTAGTCTAAAATGGATCCTGCAATGATTGTAATGCACTGGTCTTGAAATGAGGGTAATGCTATGTTAGCTGCCAAATTCCTTACTTAGTTGAAAGAGTTCACGCACTGATATATTTAGAAACTAACCACAGCCTAGTCTCATCTATTTGTCACACAGGTAAGATGGGTGCTAGACAAAAGTGACACTGATTGAAGAAAAAAATGAGAAGAGGAGGAAAGCACGAGCCACAGAGGCTCTGTGTTCCCTTGTTTCAAGGAAAGATCCAGGAACCAGAAGGATTAGTTGAGGTACAGTCAAAGTCCTTTATTTCAGAAGTCTAACGAAGCCTAGCTACCAAACTTAGTTCAGGAAACAGAGGGGAAAAAAAATAGAGATGCTCAGGAAATAAATTTTGCTTTGCAGTCAGGAATTTGAGATACTGTATCTAGGATATGTCATTAAACAGTTAGTAACACAACATGTATCTACTTCTGAATCTAGTTCATTTTAGATGAATGTCTATAGACAAAACTGGGTTATGGAACTGAATGAAGCAATAATGATCAGGCCACATAATATCTGTATGCTTGAAAATCTAGAGCATAAAAAGTAATTAGATAAGCCACCAGTCCAATATACATTTTGACATACTGTACAAGTGAGTGACCTAATTGTTCTGTTGTGCTAGTGTATGCAGATGTAAAACAAGTTAAAATCATGTGCAGTGGCTTGGTACATTTTTTTATTTGGACTGGGCTTGTCCTTACATAATTTCAGTACAGTGGTATACACTTAGTGCCACAGGAAGCAGCAACAATTTTCCTTTTTTTTTTTTTTTGCAAATTTAAACATTTATCAGTACATTAGTATGGACATAAGGATGGAAAGTAAGAACAAGGAAGAATTGAGGGACTATTTATTTGTGGAAAAAAATGCAGAATTACAGACTAGTGGAGAAACAGATAAATGTTTCATCTAAGTTGATTTTCACATTCATATATCCACCAAAATTGAGCCCATTAAAATCAATACAATTTACTTTAACTTTTGCTAGAAATAGCTGTCTGTATCTCTTTTCTCTCATGTAAGTGTGTTGCAGTTGGTTTTTCTTCTGATCTTCATTTGGTGTAGATAATTTTAGGGATTGTGTGGCATTGTTTCACACACTACTTTTCTCAGTCTTAAAAGCTTGTGAATCTCATCATCCCCTTCAAAACTAAAACTCCAGCTTTGGATTGTTTTTGTTTGTTTGTTCGTTTTTGTGTGTGTTGTTGTTGTTTTAAATCTTGTTAAGGTTGGGTAGATTGTGAGGAAAAGGAAGCAATAGCATTAGTCACTTAAATCCATGGAGAGACTAACTGACGGGTCAGGCTTCGTTATAGTTACAATGGCAGAGGTCAGAAATCTCAGCACACGAACCACATGTGCAGATGTATACCCAGGGAAGTACAGGAGACCACGGGGGATGGACAGTATGTGGATAAAATGAGAAGCCTCAGTAGAATACAGTGGAGGATGTGAGGTTAGTTCAGATAGGGATAGCAAGTCTTGTTGCTTTTCTTACTGCTAATGCTGCTGTTACTGGGTTTTGCATAATTCTCACTCTTTATTTTTCCTGAGAGAACCAGATATATATCACACGAACATTTTGAAATGTTCTTTTCACGGTATTATATAAGGGTCTGCGTCCGTGACAAGGGGGACAGGCCCGGAAGGAAAAAAGGAGAGAAAAGAGGAAAGGAAAAAAAAAAATTGTTGGCGGGTAGGGGCCGGCCCCGGGCGGTCCGGCGGCTAAAGCGGCAGGGAAGCCGCGGACCCGCACCCTGGGAAAACAAAGGAAAGAGGGGAAAGGCAGGGGACTCGTAGGCGGATCTAACACAAAAACAGCGGCACCAATCTGAGGAGGAACAACTAATTTTACTAAATATATCAAAAATGAGGCTAGTAGAATTATAACAGAGAGTTTACAGGCTGAAAATCTTACACAGTAAACTGCAGGAGGACCACATCCTTTCTCCGCTGGGCAGGAAGGAACAGACCCCACATCTCCCAGGCGGCTTCACCACCCCCTCCAACACAAAGACCCCTGGGGACTGCACCTCCTCCCCTCTCCCTCAGAGAGCCACACACACCAAAAAAGGCAGTTAGCAGTAACCAGGGAATTAACTCTTTAACTGCCCGTGCTTTACATGATGTAATGATGTGGAATACCGACAACAAAAATCACAAAACCATAACAGTTCTGCACTCACAAGCCTCTGTATGACATAATACACAGAGAAATCTAATACAAAATATGGATTACAAAAGAATAGAATGATGCATAAAAACAGAAAACAGAAGAGTGTAGATTAAAATCCAAGAGGTGTTTATAGAATTGAGCCAACAAATCAGTTTGAACACATTCATACATTTTCTTTAAGACTATCTATAATTCAGTTTCTGGATTGTTTGCTAAGATCTGATTGCCTCCTTGCTTGTTTGTTTCAATCAGGAACTTCTTCAGCGCATTTACTAATATAACTGCTATAAAACAGAGATGAGTCAGTCACAGAAA
Organism: Numida meleagris; assembly: GCF_002078875.1. NCBI lineage: Eukaryota > Metazoa > Chordata > Aves > Galliformes > Numididae > Numida > Numida meleagris. The sequence goes on along the minus strand of NC_034412.1, from coordinate 64,541,926 downwards.
AAAATAATGTATCTATGATGGCATTCAAAAATGATGTGCCATAGTTGGTTATGAGGAAAAATAATTTATAAGTTGTCAGCAAAGATGTGAGCAAGTCAGACTGTCTACTGGGGACCAGTTCCACAGTGGGTCAGTCTCAGTCCATGTGGGTGAAAGGTCTGTTTGGAGACATCTGGCACTGAAGCAAGCCCAGGGCAGCAGTTTCTCCCAGTGATGCTATTGCCTGCAATTCACATTGGCCAACAGTCATTTCCTCATGCTGTTAGATTCTGAGCCAGCCTAGTCTTCTCATTTTCAGAACCACGTGCAAGGCATCTACCAAAATCTCTCTTTTTTTTTTTTCAGCTTTCATGTCCAATATTGCTTTCACTCAGTCAAGAAACAGAAGTGAAGCCACATGATAGATCTGATCTCTTACAATTATTTGCCAATCTTTTTGGAACAAAAGAGATCAAAGATAGAGAACAGTTCGTATTCTGTCCACATCCTTAAACAAAATTAGCTTTGGATAATGAATACATTTGAGGAAATCATGACTTGCATGCAGATAGTTCTACAAACAGGAAATGGGACTAAATCAATTTTATAAATTACTCCTAGCAAATGAGTCATGCAGACATAGTTTTGCAAACACTGCATTGAAAGCTGAGCGATCAAGAATAGGGGTACTCTTTCCTGGCACAGTGTAAGGAGAGTGTCCATCCTACCCCATCCAGGAACCATGTAGTGGTAGTTCCCAGGCAGCTCCCACAACTTCCCAGCCTCCACAAAGCTGCCATCCTGTTGTTATAAACTTCCGTGTCACTGTTACTTCCATTAACACTGTTACTGGAAAAATAATCCACTTTGACTAGGAGATATCTCTGTGAGTGCTGTGGTTCACAGCAAAGCTCAGGTCATCTTTCAGGGAGCCACCAGAAAGCAAAGCCAAAGCTCTTTTCTGGTCTGGGAATGCTGTGTCCACACTGTCATTGTGGAGGTCCTCAGCATCTTATGGCAGAGGTGTGCCTTTCACAGTATGGAACTGTGCATATCAGTGGGCTATTTCAACTCCCTTAGTAGCTATGTTATACCAGATAAACTCCATGTGAACTTAATAGATCTAGGCTCTGCTTCTAATGTTTTATTTATTTCATTTTACTGCTAGGTATAGCTACACAAGGAAAAACAAAGATTCCAGGTAGCTAGCTGATTGTATGTGAAAATAAGCTGTCTGTCTTCATGTAGACGTCTCCTGCAAAATAACATGCAGAGAAATAATTAGATTCCTTAGTGCTGATCTTAGATTTATCCATGTCTCTGATACTTTACTAAAGGGGTGAAGAACATGGCAGCAGCTGTAAGCTGTCAGGGAAGCAGGCACACTCAGGTGTGCTCTGCTGTTGTCTTATGGGTGAATGCTATGCCCACAGTTACCCTTTGGGGAGGTTAATGGTATCCTGGTTCAAAGAGAATTTTGTGCAAAATGATTTAACATCATTTCTTATCTTTCTACTGCATGTAGAGGTTGGTAGGTATTATTACAGAGTTATTGAGGCTGCCAGATAGTCCCCCTTTCTGTAAGATAAGACTGAGAAGATGAACTCTGTATTCCATATCAACATATCAAAAAACTGGGATATTCTGTCTGAAAAATAACAAATCTGTTGCTAATGAAGTAAGAAGGAATGGGAGAAACTTGTGGGGAGGTCTTAAATAAGAGTATACAGATAATTGCAAGTGCTTTTTGCTCAGAAGACATAGGTATTGTATGTGCATATTTGTGGGTGAGAGAGAAATGTTTTCAAAAACACACACGTTTTTCAGTGCAGGTAAAATAACAGTTTTTACTCATGAGAATACTCAGGTGACAGACGAAGTAGTGCTTAAAGAAACTTGAACTGAAGTGTTATTTCTATAGCCATTATCAGCTGCGCTCCCATGACTAAACTGCATTCCTCCAGAGAGGGAGGAAAGCTAACAGAGCTTCTAGCCATTTCACAGGAAATCTTTTTTTCTTCTTCAGAAGGGAGCAGAGGGAGTACTAAGAGAAAAAAACTTACTTTGCTGAGACCAAATTTTCAGCACACAAACAGACATTAAATAGAAATTATATAAGAAGCTAAAGCCCCAGTAACACAACAGAGAATCCCAAAGCCTCTTGTTTTTAATGGCCTGGTGACATTGGATGAGCACTTGTCTTTCAGACAGCAGCGCACACGGTGAGCTAGCAAAAAATTTTCAATTCTTGAAACTGTAGATCACTTGGAGAATTTCTACTTTTCAGTCTTCTATACCTAAAATGGTACTACTTTCTGCATTATTGATCACTGTCCAGCATATATTTGTTACACATTCTGTATTAGGATAACATAGATATTCACGGTAGATGGAGCCAACCCACACTGAAATAAGAAGATTCTATCATCAGAGATTATCAAACCCATTTTGTAGATAGAAAAGCAACGGCTCACACAAATGTTCTGTGGTAAAGTTTGAAAAACTGTTGATTTCTAGAGATTATGTTGTCTCTGCTGTACAGACCTACCTCCTCCTTATTAAATACTATCACTGAAGCCAAAGGTTAACAAGGTGCATTTGGTAGGTGAAGCAATCACACAGAGGCAGTCCATAGCTGAGAGGCTCTTCCAGAGCCCCCATTTGCAGCCTTTTTTTTCATATCTCTCTCCTAAGATCTGTGTAGATTTAAAGATATTTCATAATTACTTCTCTGTTTTCTTTTCAATTCAGCGGTATACTGATGGAGAGCAATGGTATGTCAGTACAGATATTTCCTAGTAACATGCAAAGAGACATTTTGGAAGAGAGACTATTTAAACTATTTGGTGGAGCAGGATTGTATCTCTAAATTGTATTTGGCAATTATAGGTTGTCACAAAGTACCTAGTGAGAGAAATTTCATGAAATGTTTTTTTTTAAATAATGTTTTTTCTGGATTAGAAGCTTTTTTTAGCATTTATATTATGTGCAGAAATGGGGTTGGCACTATGAAAAAATGAGAGGAAAAAGTACGTTTTTCAAAGTATAGTGATGTGTTAGCCAGTATCTTCCATGTATCTGAATTCACTACTTTGCTTGTATAGCTGGTCATTAGTTTTGACCATCAGCACCAGTAGTTCTGGAGTGCCAGGGCAGAGGAAGAGAAACACCTTTGAACTTCTGGCAGGAAACACAAGTCAGGAACATATTTTCAGCAATACAGGCAATAGTACTATTACATGGGAAGAATTTCTATCTGTGTCAGAGCCTCAAAACAAGCATTCCCCCCAAAAATCAGAAATACATTTATCTGATTGCCAAGCTCCATTTGCAAATGTGGCTTAAGTACCATGTGTGTCTATGACTGCAGTGAGGATATCATCACTATTAGATGAGAAATGGAAAACAGTAGGGGTCATGAGGGAAATCGCCAGCCAGTGGAGGTGATGGGAAGAAGTAAAATTTTGAAACTGACTGTGATTAAATATCTTTGTATTGAAGGAAAGAGTTAAGGTTCAGAATACTTATGTATGTGTAGCATATCTAATTCACTGACATGAACAAATTATCTAGGGTTGAACTAAAAAGACCCCTGGTTGTAGACTACAAGAGAAAGACCACTGCTTTGAACTAAAGAAGTCAAAAAATTCTACTTTGAACTACAAAAAAGAGGTACCAGTAAGAAGATCTTTTCTCTAGCCAATCAGCAAGAGAGTTCTGCTTTGGAATACAATTAGAGCAAAAAAAAAAAAAAAAAATCCTACTATACTCTGAGATGAAATGAAGTTAAGAACTGTCCTTCCAAAACAAACACAACAAAGGTCTGGGCATTTGAAAAAAGAACAAGGAAAAACAGTTGTAAATGCAGCAATGGAGTTGTTATCTAATGGTCAATGCTCAGGATTGAAAACTGCTTCTTAGTCAAAGTTGCTATTCATCTGGGCTCTCCTTAGCTGTATTACTTACCTGATGGCTTCACTCTGTAAAACAAAGCTTCTGATGCTTACCTAACTCACAGAAGTGGGCGTATTGTTTACAGTGCTTTGAAAATGTTATGCCTTGTGTACATGCTAAGTATCTTTAAAATACTTTACCTTGGATAATTACAATGCAAAGTAGAGAATAAAAGCCTGCTTTACTTTAGGAAAGATAAATGAACATTCTAGCTGTAAGGAAGGGGAAGTAATGTAGAAAAAAAATCAAAAGACTGAATAGAATAGAAAAAAAGAGGGAAAGGGTTGGGGGAGAGGGAGAAGAAGTAAGCAAGAATACTTTTCCAGGTTCATCTGTCATATGTGAAATGGAAATAATTTGGAAATGACTTGCAACAAGGTGAGTTTCCACATGGAAACAACTTGTATCAAGGGAAACACTGTTTGCTTCCCTCCTACTGGATGCAAGGCCTCTTGCTGTCGCATTGCCATCTGGTGGGGAAAAGTGCTGCAGAGAAAAGTGATGCTCTCACAGCATGTGCTCCCCAAGGAAGGCTGTCCAAGCTGAGCTGTGGAAAGAGCCCCTAGGTACAGAAAGCAGAAATGCCACTGCCCACAAATGCCATTGCTTGATTGATCTCTCTGGGTGCTCTGCCATACCGAGGAGACCAACTGTGCTAATCTGAGAGCAAATGCCACATATAATGGTGCTTCCACTAATGGGTAGGCAAAAGAAGGCTAGTCATGCTGAAGAGGATGTGCTGAATACTTCAAAAATAGTATATAATTAGGGAGACATATGGGTAAATGAACTCCAAAGACTGAATACTTTAGCAACTCAACTGTATGCCTCAGCTAGCTCTTTTCTTCAATAATTCCAGTGAAAATGGAGAAATAATGAGACAGAGCATATGTACTTGTACTTTTAAATGCATTAAATGAAGAGTTTGCTTTGGATGGCCTGATAATTATGTCCAGCATAATGAAGATATATGTGGAAAGCACAAAATTAACTTTGTCTTGAAAAAAAAAAAAAGTGCTGAATTTAGTTTTGTTATTTTTTTCCTTCAAACACACACAACAAAGTAAGAATGAAGCTGTGAAGAATAGAAAGCTCTGCGCTCTGCAGAATGTTTTGCCACTTCTGTAGTGAATACTAAGTGTATATATGTTGTATAATACTAAGTGTGATATGTTTATTGTATCTGCAAACAAAGTCGGCCACCTAAGTCAAATCTTTCCAAAGAAAATGTTGATCTTTGGGGGCTAAAACACATTTCCAATATGTGACAAGACATATCAATTGATATAAAAGTGCCATGGATAAAATCAGATTCCCTGAAGTTATTTTATCTTCATGAATGAAGCGATTAAAGTCAGTCTTGTTCAGGGAGGCCAGATCCTGAGTTCATTTTCACCAGTGTTTGTCAGATCAGCTCTGCTAACTCCATTCAGCCCTGCAGCAGTAAGGTTTCTGCGGCATCAGTCAAAGGCATCAAAACAGAAAGTCCTTCAAATATTGATTCTGCCACTAAGTATTAGGCACACTGTTACATTTGATTTTTATGGATTGTTACCTTCATCAAAGACCTTTCTATTCCATGTGCCCTTGAGATGGATGAACATGCATGCTAAGCGGAACCTATCAAACATTATTCTTCACTCATTTTAAACCATTTATTTCAACAAGCAGGATGAAATTCAACACACCACAAAAAGCTTCCAGGGAACTGTAGTTCACCCTTCTGTCAAAGTGAGAGCAGTAGGAAATTACACCAAAGGACAGCCAGCACAGGGAACACTTGTGTCCTTTTGAGTTGCATGACTGAATAGCAAGATACCGGCACAGACCATCTCAAGTTCCCTACACATGTTGCAGAAATGAAATATGGACTCATTTTCCTCCTGCAACTTTTGATGACCTTTCTTTCACCATGGTGATGAGGCCTGGAAAGCAAAAGGTGCAGAGGTCTTCCAACCAGTGGTTAAGATGTTGTGACAACCAACCCTTCCTGTTTTGTGGTATCAATGGTATGATCCCAGGCTCTACCCACGTTGTACTACTAGCACCAATACAATCCCTTGGGCTTTCCATAACCTATCTGGATTATTTAGGTTTTTCTCCTTTGGCTTCAAGTAGCTTGGGGTATTTAAAAGAAAATAATAATAAACTAAATTCTAAAATATGAAGCTTTGATAATCTCTTCAATGTGAAGAGATAACTTTGGTCTACTTTCTGCATAACTGCTGTTGCATAACTCTGAATTCTGTTTCAATATATCTCTCAGTTGTTCAAGGAACATTTAGACTTTGTGTTGACGGATATGGTTTAGTGAGAACTATTGGTGGTAGGTGGATGATTGGACTGGATGATTTTGTAGGTCTTTTCCAACCTTGGTGATTCTATGATTCTATGATTCTATGATTCAGTTCATGTGGACCATATGAAATTTCAATGATTTGAAAAAAAAATGCCATTCAGCATGGGGATTTTAGGAATATAAGTCTTGATTCTCTCTTGCAGCATCCACAGGTTGACTGTTTCCAGCAGTTCAAAATGAGAGTTAAGTGCATGGGAAATGTTTGTAAATCTGCATATTTAATACCCACTGAAAGCATATGACAGCAGTATTAAAAAATAAATAAATCTCCACAAAATGTACTATAGCCCTTGCTTCTCAAGATTGTTACGTAAAATGCAGTTTTATGCATAGACATATACATGCCATTATGACCCCACCACTTTTGGTGGAAGTATTAAATAGCCCAAAAGAATTAAGCTTATTTCCAACCATAAGGAACCTCCTCTTACATTCATGACGTACTCAGTTCATGAGTTTTTAACCAGAAATATTGGAAAATACACTTTACAAAAATCTCTCCCTCTCTCTGAAAATGCAAAATACTTACTTCAAATCTTGTGCAATATGTCTTGAATCCACAGTCCACACAATAAGAGGAAAAAGTGTTACATTTTTTAAATTGTTTTATTTTTTTGTTAAGTGCTTATCAATTATGTGCGAGTGCATAGTGTCTCAGAGAAATCATACTATCATTTGTCTATGGACATATTTCACCCTAGCAAGACACAAGTACAATCAAGTACAGTCAAGGGATGAACACCCTAAGGCAGTGGACTCCATGCCTGTGGCTTGGTACCACAAGCAGTACTGCAGTGTAGCAATGGTAGAGGCTGTCATACTTGGTTTGTTTGGATTTCAGGTTGTGCTGTAAAAAAACATCTGCTGATCAACCAAAAATAAATGCCACTATGTTAAGATTGATTACTTAACTCATAACAACATACATCAATCAGCAGTTATAGCTGAAGTACAGGGCAGAAGATGCAAATGATAATGCAGTTGCCATTTTTACATACTTTAGCAATTCTAACTTTTACCTTGGAAACTCTTATTTCACTTAGTATCTTGCAGGACAAAGCTGTTTATATGGCTTTTTAATTAAAACCAATTATAACAAAGTGATTCCATTTTCTGCATTGCAGTCCCTTTGCTTTACTTAGGGCTGCTCTGAATTTACATCAGCTTGACAATTAAAGCTCCAAACCAGTTGTGAAAGCCTTTTATATCTGGTTTTCATTAGTTCATATTAAACGATTCATTGGCTTGATTCTCACTTCAGTGAGCCTCCTCATAAAATCTCCTTAGGCATAATGGTGATACCACATAGGATGTGAAATGAATTAATACATCAGCAGAAACACTAACTAGAAGACAATTTTTTTCTCACCTTTTATTATTTTGCAGATGGTATACTTGTCAGTCATATGCAAGATATACCGAGACCAAGAGAGCAAGAAAGCAGCATTGAGTCAAAGGGATGTGTTGACACTGTATTCTAGATTCATTTACTCAAGCAGCTGTAGTCATCAAGTCTCTCCTGAAGGGAATTATCCTCTACAAAGTCTCTTCTTAGTGTAGTAAGAGTGCCCACTAAAGCTGCAATAATTAAGCAGAATTTCATTACAAAACCATATTTGCAAGTGTATCCATAGATTTCATATAGAGAAATTTTGCTTATCATTTGGTTGTCTTCCTAAAATTAGTGTTCTGAGTTCTTAAAAAAATGCACATATTAATTTGTTGATAAGAATGTCTTGATGAATATTTAGTTCAGAAAACATGGAGGAACAGCTGTAACTCAATATGAAGAAATACTTCACTGTCTTCCAGATATGTGCAAGTATTGCATAAAAGATAATGTACAAATTCTCCTGTACCCAGGTGAAGACACAGATGATCCAAATTATATCTGTTTAGAAGGTACGTAACATCTTTGGATTTATAAGTTTTTAATGTTTGGCAGAAGACCTATGCTGGCCAATGGAATGGCAAGATCTTTGATGCTATTAATCTCATCAAAAGTTTAGGAAAAAACAAACAAACAGATTAAGTGTAAAATGATGGCATTGAGGGGAAAAGCTTTCCAGTCATCCAGTTGTCTGCCCACTCCAATAGACTCTGTATATCCAAATTATTTTTCATCACGCTTCAGCTAAAGGTATTCATCAGTAATGGAATCAGAGAATGATAGAATCATAGAATCCATAGAGTTGGAAGGGACCTTTAAAGGTCATCTAGTCCAACATCCCTGCAATGAACAGGGACATCAACAGCTAGATCAGGTTGTCCAGAGCCTGGTCCAGCCTCACCTTGAAAGTTGCCAGGGACGGGGCATCCACATCTCTGGGTAACTTGTTCCAGTGCCTCACTGTGTAAGACTTTTTCTTTACATCTAACCTAAACCTACTCTCTTTAAGCTTGAAACCATTTTGCCCTGTTCTGTCACCACAAGACCCTGCTAAAGAATCTGTCGCCTTCTTTCCTGCAGTTCCACTTTAGATATTGAAAATCCGCTTATCGGGTCACCTCACAGCCTTCTGTTCCCCAGGCTGAACAGCCCCAGATCTCTCAGCCTGTTCTTACTGGAGAGGTGTTCCATCCCTTGGATCATTTTTATGGCCCTACTCTGGATGTTCTCCAATGGGTCTATATATAGGAGCAACATTCTAGAAATGTATCCGCTGAATAGCTTGTGCATAGTATATGTGGCAAATTAGGTTGCCATGGGTGAGGAGACGTGCTTTAGCCCCTAAATCCATAGCAGACAGCTAGGCACCCTAGCCTTCAAATGTGTTTTGTCTGTTGCAGGCAGTGAAAGCAGTGAGTCAGGTGGGAAAGATGCCAAACTCGTCTATCTCCTGTGCTCAGCTAGAGCAAGCCAAGGATCTCCAGTTACTGTCAGTCTGTTTTCACTCTTTTTCATGAGCCTTCACTTGATAAAATCGGACTTGGACCCTGATGATAGCATGTGAAATTGTTTGTTGTGGATGTCCATGGATAAATATGACAATGGTAATAATGTTATTCCTTGTGAGTCTTCCTTCTCTTCCATTGGAGTTTCCCTTCTTATCCAAATCCTGTTCACCATTCGGATGTTAGATATAGAAGAATCAGTTGTGTACTTCTGAATTTGAAAGTCCAGTACTTTGAATATCCTTTACTTTCCACAGCACTGTCACAGGCTTTTGTGGGGTCTGAATCCTGTGTTACAAGCTTAAGACAGCAAGAAATGACATTTTTTTCCTTAACATATAAAGGATTCAGTCAAAAAATCAGAAAAAAGAAAGCCATTTCAATCTCTGCTGCACCATAGAAGAATTTCATTTAATTTTACTTTTAAAAAGCGCTTTAAAAATATTTCAGCTATACTCAGTATTTATCCAGAAGGCTCTTTTTTGGAACATATAGCCATACAATCTATAAATAACAAAGAGGATTAATTAGGTGTTTATCCAACAGATGGTCATTGAATTAAATAATACAAATTGTAGAGCCTGTATAAATAAGCATTTTTCCTGACAGGCTAGTTAAGAACTGCATAAAACACTAAACATGAAAGCCTGGAGAATGGCATTTAAAAGAAAATGGAAAATAACAAGAGCACCAAAGTTCCCTTTCCAGGACTTACACAGTTCAACATCAAATGCTCTTCCAGTCTTGTTTTGTTGGAGTTACTTCTGATTCATGCTAATAGAACTAGGAGCAGAATCAAGGATTAAGTTTTGTTCTCTACAAATCATGCTGTTCTGCCTTTTCATTTTTGACTTAAATTGTTCTAGCTTACCCATCACTTTGTTAGATCCTTGACACTAAACCATATTAAACCATATTTCCTGTTGGAGCTATGTTAGTCCACTTTACATATAAGGATATACAAAAAATGTATGTACAATATGGGATTATATTAATGCTAAGGTTTAAGAAAGTGCTCACTATTAAGCTTTGGTTTTGACAGCCTGATTCATTTCCAGTTATTTCCACTTAATTAGAATATTATCTTCTCTATGTCCTCTCCATTTTTCTTCCATATTTCAAAGCCCTAGTTTTACGCAACAGATGAATTTGCACTACGATTTTGTTCCTTTTATCTGCACATCCATGTAATCTTACATCTTGAATAGCTGATGTCTGAGCCAGGTGCTGTGGAAAAGCCACTCTGTATCACCTATGGAATGATGGTCATTTCCTTACTTGAACAAAATGATGATTTTTTCCTGATAAACACACCACATGTATTAAACTGGTAGTTCTAATACTAACATTACAACTACATGAAATGGAAAAACTGCTTTTTCTTTCTTCTTACCTTTTGAATTCTCATTGTAATCAGCCTATTCTAATTTTAGCTATGTAGAGCAAAAACACCAGTTTACAACTCTACATCTCCATGTTTCAGTCAAGTTAAAAGTTATCAATATCCACTCTATTTTTCAGCATTTTACTTATTACTTCAGGTCACATAATCTCACAAGAGCAGAATCCACTTTTTTAAACATGAAAAGGAAGCAAAAGATTTTCTATACCTCATAACTGGAGGGGAAAAAAGATTTGAACCTGTTATCTGAATAAGCCTCTGAAAAGTAAAAAATAAAAATTAACTACAGATGTGTTTTTAAATCACTGTTTTTAAGTTAAGTTTATGAGATGGTTTGATTGAAACCTGATTCTGATGTTGGCAAGAAGGTTTCTCTGAGTCCTTTCTGGAAATGTGTGGGTGTCAGAGGAAGATCGCCTTCTGCCATTAATCCCAAGACTAAGAGTGTAAAAGTTAGACTGCCTTTAGAAAGCGCAATGGTGATCCACTCTGTCTGTGATGCACTCCCACAATCACGATCACTTTCCTACAAACAGATGAGAAGAACCACATTTGCTAAAAATAAAGTTCAGTCAATAGCTGAAAAGCAAGCAGGAACAATACTGTAATGCCCTCCAGAAACTAAGGATGGAAAAAGGGCAGGAGGGGGAGGAAGCATGGAAAAAAGTGAGAAAAGCTGTACAAAGAAGTCAAAAGGGAAACAAAGCAGGTGACCTACAAACCAGCTACTATTCTTCAGGAAGGCAACTTTACCTTGGAAGTTGGAAGAGAAAGCATGATCAGTAGTAGACATGGAGTATGCAGTAAGTGTGAGACACCCCTGTTGAGAAGAGCCTATATATAAAGCCTTTTCTTTTTTTGTTAAAAGAATAGATAAAATCCTATTTTGCTTAACAGTGCTCATAAAACTTTCCAGGAGCAGAGCTAAGAGGTCTTCAGAACAGTTATTATTCTAGTTTTCATTACTTAATTTTACAACTTTTCTTTCTTCTAACATCCATTTTCCCTTCTAACAACAAAATGGGATTAGAGAAAGATAAACCAGAACCAGGAGAAAAAAAAATAAAAGAATAAGCTTTATAAAATTTGAATTCACATTTTGTAACTTTTAAGGAAGTATTGGAAGATTTTGTATAACTATATTTTCTCTGAAAATATTTGTATGTCTTTGCAAAGTCCTGCTGGAGAAAGCATAAGTAAATAAATCTGTTACTAAAACTGTTCAAGGTAGTGTATGCACAGCCTGAGATAAAAGCAGGGGACAGTGCTTTCTACCACAGTGTCTGAAGCAGAGGTGTCACAGTTGATACAGAAAAATGAAAAGAAGCCTGGATACCAAAGCACTTGCTAAAGACGTTCGTGTGGTTTTCTAATTTTTGTATATAGCTACGATAACTTTATAACATAAGTGAGGATCAAACCCTGGAAAAACGGAGTCATGGTATGAAGAGAAGTAATCTTAGCAGTGAAAGGCAAATAATAATCTCCTGCAAGTGCCAAATGCAAGGTGAGCTGGGACCACTGCCTCATTCCACACACATCATCACACAGATGTCATCTAATAACAATTTACTTAGCACTGTAGAAAGGGGAGATTTCTCATCTTAATTACACCAGATCCAGAATAGCACTATGAATTCCATTGAAAACACTGCATAATTGAGGCGGTAGCTGAAGTAAAGGAGCCTACAGTCAATATTCATATTTTATTACTTATTTATTACCACAAAATGTGGCCTGGGTTCCTGGTTTGTGGAAGCAGGGGAAGATAACATGGATGTTTGTTTGGGACCCCCACATAGAAGGAATGTGTGGGGCAAAGGGAAGGGACTGGGGACTGTGGCATTGGTGTTCTGCTTTTGGAGATGGGATGAATTGAGATATACCACATTATAATGTGGGCTATAATATGGAAGATGTAATAGTCTAAGGAATAAATAAAAACACATAAATATGTCTATTAATGCCATTTCTCCATGAAAATTGTGGTTAGTGGCCAAGGAATAGAAATTCACAGTTGGCTGGTGGTAAACAGCAGAGGAAGCAAATGAAGAAGTATAGTGGTTTCTTAGTTGTAGTCATGACAGAGACAGGAAACTTCATATATATGTTAATAGCCATAGAGGAACTCAGTTCTGTGGCTAGACCTAAGACTCAGATAGCCCACACCTAAATCTCTAGATGCCAAATCAGCCCAACGAATGAGAGAAGTGTTAACTGACTACTGAATGACATACAATTTACAAAAACCTAACAATGAAAAGCTAGTAAAACAGCTTTGGTGAAATGAAACCAAATTCTGTCTTTTATCTCACACCTTAGAACCAACCAAGTTACCTTTCTCTGTCATTGGAAGCAGTTCTTGGGGGAAAGAAGAGAATCATGGAGCATTTAGGAGAAATACTGGTGACTGATTCAGGTTGTGGCTCTTTTTTAATTATTATAATTCCATGTAATCATAGGAGATGATCTGGCAGGGGGCTAATGAGATCATCATTCTTTTCCACATCCATAGAAACATCTGAGTAACAGAAAATATCTATTATATTTGATTTCCAGCTTTCTCAGAACAATTTACTATTAAATAACTTAAGGGAATCTTTGCTTTCTGAATTTCAAGTTAGGGCACAGAGAAAGAAAAAAACAAGCAATTGCATTATCTTTTGGAATAGATATCACATCTTTCAAATTTTGCAGTTATCTGCTCTGGCAGAGCAAGGCACTGAATCCTAAACTGTCCCTTCAGTTTGTCCATTTAATGGATTAAGGGCACACCAAGGTTCATGCCTACCACATGGCTTCTTTCATTACTAAGAAATGCTCTTATCAGAAAAATGCCAACATTTACTTAGCAGCAGCAGTGCAAACAAAGAACACACTCTGTTCACAGCCCAGCAAGGCTGGTTACATGGCTGTTGTCTCCAATGGCCAGATGAGTGATGGCTTCCACATAGGAATGAGTATGCTGCAGGATAGAGACAGAGAAGGGATCTTCTTATGCCCTGCAGAGAAGCCTAAAGGGGAATGGGATTTACTTCTTAAAGTCCAAAAAAGGGGGAAAAAATCATTATTATGTGTAGATTCTTTTTTTTCCAAGCAGCTAATAATTTGGTAATATGCCTGCATATTTTCAGCTGAATTGCACGCTGCTTGGTGTTATTCCTAGGAGAATTTTATCAGTAAAAACATTCTTCTCTGTGCAGGAATTGAGACATCTCTAGGACAGTGATTGCTGAACAGAAAAGACCAATAAAGAACCATTCCCAGCCAAATATAGCATTAATTCTTGCCTCCTGAGAGCTAACTAAACATATGTTTTTCTAGCATCAAGTGCAGAGCAGCGGGAGGAAATCTTAAGATCTCCTGTGATTATCTGAGCTCTTTCTCTTGTATCAAAACATAACCTTTGTTTTGCCCACCGAGACATCCTTTTGGCATTTCAGAACACCTCTGAGTACCTTGCCCCAAGGCTATGCAAAACTCCTCCTCCCAACTGGCTTTGAAATTGTGCAAATGCTGCACTCTATCTTGGGGAATTGAAATGATTTGTCCATTTGCGTTTACCACAGATCAGACGAGGCTCACCAGCAAGGGCTCTGGGCAGAGTTTTCCTAAGTAAACTCTTGCAAAGTGAACATCTTTCGTGCTAAGTATTCTCACACAGTACTCATGTTATTCCCCTGTCAAAAACAGTTTGTGCTGAAGTGGCTGGTTGTTGTAAACAGGGAGCAAGAAAATTACTTCAGAGGAAGGCTCACACACACGCACATGGCTCTGCAAGCAGCTCTGATTGAAGCCGTAGGCAAACTAGCAGCTTAAGTCTGCCTTTGGAGGCTAGAGGCCAGAGGGACCTAAACAGTGCAGGAAACTTTAGACATTCTCAAACAGATGTGGTTTAATTTTGCTACATCTGTTGGCAGATAAACAGAATGTGATAATACAGGGCACCTGCTAATAACAGCCTGGGAAGGCAAAGCCACAGGCAGTGAAGACTGAATGTCAGGGACATGGTGCCCGAGGCAGGTGGCTCTGGGCAGGAAGTGAACGCTCCCTGTTCAGTCTGCCAGCCTGACAACATTTGTTTCTGCAGAGAGAAAAAGTTGTTCCTCTAGAGATACTGAAGCCATCTAGCAGGGTGTTCATCCTACAGATATAGTGATCTGGGAAATGCAAAATAGGAGCATCAAATTAGCGGAGGGTTAAAAATTAGGAAGTCAGCATTTTCAGGATTGTGTACAGGTTTAGGAGGATTCTGTTTCTGCATGCCCAGACTGAGACATGTGTGGGTGAGGGTGCTTAAGGGCTGAACCTCCACTTAGAAGTCCCAGCTTTTCAGGGTTTTCAGCCTGCATGAAAAAAATAGGCATCGGTTCTTTTGTGTACTAAATGCCTACAAATGGAGTACCACCAATCACCACCAGCTTGTTCTAAAATGTCACTTCCAGTTTTCACCTTTATGCTTTATGATTGGCAGTTCCATTCAGCAAGCCAGATGTGCTAGCTCTTCTGCAAACTGAGATCTCAAGTTCATTTCTATTCTCAGTCAGATTTTTTTCAAACTAACAATTAGCTATTATATTCAGGGCTGAATACAAATAGAATCTTCCAAAAGATAACATCAACGATGGATTTTTCATTTTTGAAATGCCATGCACAGTGACTTTTTAAATAAGTTCTTGCTGAGCATCTGTGTGTTAGCCTGTTGCTAAATTATTCCTAATTTATTCCTACTTTAAGTGCATAATCTTTTTTTTTAAAAAAGAAGCTGTACACTGTTTTATTTGATGAATATGACATAAGTTCCTGCAAAAGCTAAGTTTGTGCAAATAATCCTACACTTTGTTTTTTAGATATCAGCTAGTAAGTATCTTCTCTCATGTCCTATCTTCAGTACTAAAAGAAAAAGAAAAAGAAAAGACCTTCTACTTTATTCTGGCCACTATTGTGGTTTGTAATCATTATTTTGAGAAAAAATTAAAAGAGAAGAGAAATTTTGCCTGGTGAGAAAGAGACTTTATACATCACTATCTGCTTTAAAGTGAAAAATATCAGAGACATAGAAAGGAAAAAAAAATCTTTTCTCTTTGGGCCAGCTAATTATTGTGCCTGTCTGAAATAAATGCCTTAAGAGTTCAGCAAGTATTTTGATTAAGAATATAAATGACAATGCCCATGCTGGCTTGGCAAAATTTGAGATATATTTTACAACAAAACTCAGGACCCTTCACCTTCACCTTGCCCTGGTGGCAGGAAAGCAGCCTTGCATCTGCAGTTTGCTTCACCATATCTTTTAGTCTCCTTGGCTAGATACTCCCTAGAGAGAAGCGCAGGCATTTGCCATTACCTGCTGCTGCTGGGATTGCAGACAAGAGGAAAGTCTCTGGCTCACACTCACACTGCACAAGCAACAAGTTTCAATAAGCTGAGCCTCTTGTGTGGCACGACCATGTGCTGTTGAGTATCCAGCTTGGCTCTGGGTAGTCCAGTTTACTCCCAGAGTGGTATGGCTATGTTAGCACAGTAAATTCAGTAAAAGTAGAATGGCTGTCAGCTGTAGAAATGCCTGTATTTGCTGTAAATGGGCCATAGACTCTGTGAGTCCTGGATGTCCTAAGGCTATGTCGAGGCTACATCAATATGTCACTCTGCCTAGTCTAAATACCCTACCTAGAATCACAGAATATCCCAAGGTGGAAGGGACCCATAAGGATCATCGAATCTAACTCATGACTCTACACAGGATAAGCCGAAAATTGGACTACATGACTGAGAGCATCTTCCAGATGCTTCCTGAACTCCAGCAGCTTGGTGCCATGACCACTGCCCTGGTGAGAGTGTTTCAGTGCCTGACCAACCACGGTGAAGTACCTTTTCCTGACATTCAACCTGAACCTCTCCTGTTGCAGCTACATGCCATTCCCTTGTGTCCTGCCTCTTCCCTAGAACAGCTAGGAGTGTTGTGCTGGATGTGACCCAGGATACTGTTGGCCTTGCTGGCTGCTTGGGCACACTGTTGGCTCATGTTCAACTTTCTGTTGACCGTGACCTCCAAATCTCTTTGAGAAGGCTGTGGCTGACAGCTGGCAGGCCACTGTCTCATTCAGCAGTAACTTGCAGAAAGATATGGTAGTAACAGCTCAAAAACCAGCAGAAATGCTAAATCAAAAGTAGCATCACATCACAAACTGTCTTCCTGAACAATACAGCTACCAAAACAAAGCAGAAGTCAGTAGCTCCCAGGGTTGATGCACATCAAGCACTGGTCACACAGGTGCAGACTGAAGACCATGGGTACTAAGGGAGCAGTAATGCTCACAGCCTGCACTCAGAACCTTCCCTCACCTCCTCATTACGTGGGGTTAGCTCATTCAGTAAAAACTCAGGTTCTTCATGCCTTAAGCAGGAGTTCAGCTTGCTTCCTTCTCCTTAAAAGGACACTGAATTTAAAATCAAGCATAAATGCATTGTACTCATAAGTATTTTTATTAAATTATTTCCTTGTACTTTATTTAAATACAGCTTGAGTATTTTCTACATTGTGTTGCCAGATATCTGCCTGATTTCCTTGTCTTTGAATGTGAACATATGATCCTCATTTCAGAAGCAGTGAAATATCTTTTTTGTAGCTCTCCCTTCTTCATCCTGTTCTTCCATAGCTTCCTGTGTCTGTGAAGAGCAGATAGTGTTGTGTATGGGTTTTCTCATTTCCAAGGAGAGATAGGGAGTGGAGGAAGATGAATTAACTGGAGCTCAGTTGAAACAAGGCTAAAATTATTTCATTTAAATATTCAGTTTATTTCAAAGGCAGAGAAGGGCAACTATTATTGTAGTAAGACAAGATGTATTGAGAGAAATACAGAAAACATCACAGGTCTTTGCCCATCCAACTTCTACAGCTTGTGAGATGTAAAAATATACCTGATATAATAATTAATAATAATTATAAATAATTATAATTTTACCTTCTGGGAATGTCAGTAAAATAAATCAGACAATTTTCTGCAACTTCACTGCCTTGAAGTTTACAAGTTTACACTGAGAACCTTATTCAGGCAAATTTCCCACTGAAGTCAGGGAGGTTTTAAGGCACAAAGCAATACATGATTGGCTCTTCAGGACACATCAATTTTGATGCGAACTGAGAAAAATTCTCCTGCTGTGAATGCAACCACTAACTTTGTGCTTTGATATTGACAGGCAACCATAGTGCTTAGCCACCAGGCAGAGAACGGAGCGGGAAACACAGCTCAGGGCAGCTGAAGCAGCTAATGAGAGCAAATGGTACCTGAGCTGCTCCTTCCCACGGCTGCACAGCTTGCACCCCACAGGGCAGCATGGACAGCACCTGGTGCTCCCACCCTGTGGCTGTGACAGAGCTGTGTCTGCAGTGGTACTTATGTGGGAGCTTGAAATGGAAACCCCCAAAACAAACAGCTACTGAGATAAAGAAGAGGTGCTGAGAAAGACAGACCCCTGGGCTATTGTGAGCCAGCATCAATGGGATTTGGAGCAATAACCTGGAAAGCAACTGTTCTGGCTTCAATTCAATTAAAAGCTTTGCAGGGAGCCAGAGTGGAGCATTCAGGGTTTCTGTTGGGGATGTGTGATGGTTATGTTTCCCATTGCTCAGAAAATGTTGTTGTGTTCTGCTAGAAGCAACCAGGAGCTCTAATGAAATTATGAGAAAGAATAAAAGTAAATTTGGAAGGATTCAGTAATGAAAAATGACATAAAAGGAGCTTTGGGAATTTGCAAGAGGGAGTGAAACTGGATCGTGCTTGAGCTGCCTACAGTAGCTGTGTATGCCTTCAGTCTGCTGGTGTGAGATGCTCTCACATACCCTACTGAAATCTGAGAGGTCTGCTGTTGAAACCAGTGCACTTACAAAAGTGTAAAACCAGTGAGAGAGAAAAATTAGGAGCTATTATTGTGACATATATTAAGAAAGTATATTTACAGTGAATATAAACAGAGATTACTGTTGAATATAGATGTTCCTGGAAAAGTTTTGCCTGTGCACTGTTTGCCCAAGCAATATCCTACTTATAGCCAGAAAGCTTATTTAATGAAATCACTTCCTGTTTATCTTGAGCTTCTGATCCATCTCTTTATCTGAGCTGTAATGGTCCGGGTTCACATTTTCAATGAGTGCTACTCTAGTGTTTTGTCTGAGCCCACCCCTTTTGTTTGTCATTGTGAGACATGCTCAGATCTCCCAGCTTCCACCTACCAAGGCTCCTTCTGGTACCCCTTGAGCAACTTCAGAGGTCATCAGCACTTCTCATTGAAATCATCTTTTTCTCCTAAGGTTCTGTCAAGCTAGGCTCTTTGAAAGCAGTGTTTAACTGCATTCTTTGAATTCTGCTGTTTTAATTCCCATGTTTGACCGATTTATTTCCCTTGGAAGTTTCTGCTCTGTCAGCTTACTGTTTATTATCTCCTTGTTTTAGACCTACCACTTTTTCCTTTGGCATTTTTCAGCTATCTGCACTTTATTTGTGGTTAGCTGTATCATCTAGGGCTGAGAAGGCCGCAGACACCTCCTCTGGTGTCAGCTACTTCTGTTCAAACAGTTGACTTTAATTCTTTCAAAATAAAGAAATAGCTGAGTGATTTTTTCCCTTTCTACAAGTTCCATCTAATGCTGCAGTGTTCATCTTAAAAGTAGTAACTGGCTTTCGTCTCCTTCTCTCTGAACCCTTCACCTATGAATTTATGTATTTTTGAGTTTGACATTCCTAGAGGCAGGACAGCAGGGTCCTCTACCATTACTGCCATATTCCAAGGTGTAAAGAACAAAACCAACAATAAAATGGTAAGGAAAATACAGTATTGGCACTGAAATAAGATTGGGATTGGCTTTGAAATGGGTGATCTCCAGATATAACTTAGCTATC
Source organism: Numida meleagris (assembly GCF_002078875.1). Lineage (NCBI taxonomy): Eukaryota > Metazoa > Chordata > Aves > Galliformes > Numididae > Numida > Numida meleagris. Next base: position 64,522,440 of record NC_034412.1, on the reverse strand, counting down.
ACAGGAATGAATGTTAATGAATGCAAAGGTTTTATTTTTCCCAACTCAGCACATAGGCAAAGTTTCACTAGGGTGACAAGAGATGCTGTACTGCAAGGTTTCTTTCACTTAACTGTAAAGCCAAGTTTATGACTGCTTATGGTCACTAATGTGTCCTGGTGTACTTCCAAGTGCTGGATCATTAACCTTGCTGTCAGAGCTAAAATCTACTCATATAATTAGGTTACCTTGCCGTTTCAAATGGAAAAAAAAAATTCTTTTTTCCATTCCTTCAGGAAAGAAAATGTATGGAACTGCTGCCAAAGAAAGGTGGCTTGGCTCTTGCTTTACCTTCTCCACATGCTTTTTTAAACACACCTTCTCTCCTTCTTCTCTTTGATTCTGTAGCTAAGTCACAGAATTCAACTTAATACTTTTTTGATTCTTATTCTGCACCCATGATTATATTGCAGAGAGGTGTTAAGCCAGGTGAGTGGCAACTTTCATGTTTGTTGCTTTTTCCTTAGCTGGCTTCTAACCAGGCATAAATTTAGGGAGAAAGGAAGAGTTATGGTTTGCCATGAGATATTCTGGAGCTTAGCTTTTAGACAAGGTCAGAGCACCTTTTAGTTTTCAGAAAGGATAACAAGAGGTTTTAAGGTGGTTCTTGTTGCATGAGTGAGAATTTCTATGTGATATTTTTGGTACCATTTTTCTTCACATTTTTCCTCACGGCATAACATATTCCTCAGTAACTCAGTACTTACTGTCATCTGTATAATCCTGTACCATCCTTTAATGTGATATTCATACCCGGAGAGTGACCCCAGCAGTTAAATGAATGGTTCTGCCACCCGGACAGGCAGCAGAAGGCATTTCATGTGCAATCAGCTGTGTGCATGCTTGCAGTTTTAAATCGCAATTATGATTGGAAACTTGTGCCTGTGGAAGCAACATTGTGAGAATTTGGAGTGTCTGCTCATGAAGTTCCCAGAAATAAAGTGTTCTGTAAGCTTTCTATTGGCCAGTGCTCTCAGCTACTGCCAGTGCTAGTACCTGAAAACCCATCTTTATTCGGTCTGGCACAGATAACTTTATATGTAACAAAAATTCTAGTAGAGCAAAATCTTACCTCATTTACATTTTTTGCAACTTCATTGCCATTAGGTGCCTCAATTCCCATCACATTTTTATTTTTACTGTATACTTTTGAGGTATATAGACAGTGGATCTGCACAGGTGCCATGGAGGCACATCTGGACTGGCAGCTGCACCTGGGTTAACAGGTTTGTCACAAATGAGAGCATAATCCAGCTCAGGCACTTTCTGCGCCAGACTTGCATGACTAACAAAAATAAGATAGCAGTTAAGACACATTATTGTTGCTAATTGCCATCCACTTGTCTCCAAATATTTCCATTCTCAACATCTGATGGAAACACACACTTTGTGTATCTGATACTCCACTGGGAGTTTGGATGTTGGCATTAATGAGGGATTTTGTTTTCTGTTTCTTTTATTGCCTGAGCAGATAAAATGTTTTTAACCGTCAAAGCTTTGGTGCTGCTCATTCCATATGTTCTTGTTCATATAAACAGAAGAGGTGATGACCACAAGGATTTGCATCTGCTTTGGTATAACCATTTATAGTTGTCTCCCTGCTATAGCCCAACATTTCCAGTTGTACTGAGCAATAAGAAGCTCTTCTTTTCAAAGACTGTGAGAACAAAATAAAGCAAAAAAAGGAAAGATTTTTTCCCTTGAAACATAACCAAGACTGCTGGCATTATAACCTACTCAGGAAACAAAAGTCAAACCTCCCATAGATGAAAGGAGGGATATTTTAAGTAATATAATGTTGATGAGAAGGTTTTATTAGTGGTAACACGGCCTTGCTTCTCTCTCCTTTTTAGCTATTATGGAAAATATTCTGGTTTTAGAACTATAATCTGTCTCAGTTACTTATAAACCAGAAACTGTATAAAGTAATGTTAATAATTGGATAATAAGGAACTTAAATCATTTACATCTACACAGAGCAGAGTATAACCAACAGGAAAATATAGATTGCTTTCATGTAATCACTGTGTTCTTTTAGCAAGGAGTAACGTGTACTTTGATGGTAAGAAATGACACATGAAAGAAGATTAGACCCATCATATGTTATGCTTCACAAACTATCTCCATGGAAATGCAGAGTTCACCTTCTTCATTCCTCAAAACTTGTTTTTGGTAGAGATGACTGTTGATTTGAAATTTAAATCAAATTTTTGTCATGAATCAAAGGACTTTATTAGTCATGCATGGCATTGTTCTTTCCAATATGACCTCTGCTTGCAAAATGATGTCTCATTCCCATTCTCAGACTGATGGAGTTGGCAAAGAAGGAATAAGGCTGGGCAACTTTGAAAGTGGTAACTATTTGTCTTGACTTCTTATTTCAATATTTTCTGATGCGGAAGCAAAAACATATCAGAACCAATTTCCTTGCCTTCTGTCAGTCTGCCTCACTACTTCTGCATGGTGCAAGTTGTGGGAATTCACTGGAAAGCAATGATACAGTTCAACCTGTCCTAAGCAGAGCTCTCACTTCCATTTTAATGTGCTCACTGTTTGAAAGTGTTGCTTGGAGTGGAAGATCCTTTAGCATATACCGAGTGATATTCTAGTCCCTGGTGCCAATGGTGCATGGTTGAATACTGAAATCAACTGAGAACTCAGTGTACTATAATATTTTTTTCACAATGTTTCTTCCCTGGAATGATGTTGATTGACGCCTTTGATTAGCCCAATTTTAGCACAGAGGATGGTGCATTTTATTCTCTGTCTTGTCCTGAAATAGGAAAAAATGCAAAATCTGGTCTTTCTAGCAGATATTTCTGAATATGGGTACTGCTCATTTCCCCAGTGACATGAAACATTTAAGGATTTATGCACTGCAAGGTGAATTCATCCAATAATATAAGTAAAACTCATTCTCTTTTCTAAGGAATATGCACAAGCGTATGTATACACATACAAATAGTTTTATTTCCATCCTGAGAAACTTATAAATCTAGTGTCAGAGTCTATCATTCTTATTAACAGCATTTCAGTTCATTTTAATTATATATGTACTAAATAGGATTTAGTTAAATGCTTTTATTAAGCAGAGCTTTTAAAAGTTCAAGCAATGTATATAATTTTAAATTAAAATGGCAGTAAGCATTTCCTAGCAGTAAAACAGAAGTTTAAAAAATTTTAATTAAAAGATAGAACGGGAAAATTTTTTTTTACTGAAATGATTCTATTATTTATAGTAAAAGAAGGTTTCAAGGGAGTTTTCAATCATCATCATAATGAAAAAATCTAAATATAAAGACCCGTCTTTTTTTTATATTTCCTCTTTCTTTGCTCATCTAACTCATATAAATAAAAATAAAATGTAAAGTGGCTTTTGAAAAAAGAGTGTATGCAATCACATTTTATGGGCTACATTTCAATTGGTTTAAAAATAGAGACATCAATGTGACTAGGTTTCTATGAAGTTTTATCATTGACTTTAATGTTTCCATAAAAGTGAATGAGAAGTTACTTTTTTGGTCATCTCAGTAGTTAAACTAATAAATATACATACTTTTTCAACCATGCATACAATAGTAGTCTCAAATGATTACAACAGTTGTTTTCTGGTTAGTTTTGTTATTGTTTTTCTTTGTTTTCCTTTTTATATTTATTCCCTGAAATATTCCATTATAACTATCCTAAATTCACCTGACTATCAAATGGTGTGTCTTGGAAGGGCGTCTCTTTCCAGGAACGCAAGTCAATCTTAGAAAGGACAAAATAATGTTCTTTATATTTCTTTTTGAGCAGAGTCATGTCAATTTTCAGATTAAGTACTTATTTTGGAGAAAAATGTAAATGGGGGAAGGAGGACATTGTACTAAACTTAGAGAACTCTTCTGTTAAAAGAACAAAGACAAAATAAAAATGCAAATTATTCACTTGGAATTTTTAAAACCCTTTTTAAAAACAAAAAGGTTTTATTCTTCATTCAAAAAGTGTTTCATTTTTAATTTCTCCTGCTTATTTTAGATTTTTTTAAAAGGGATGAAATCAAAATGGTGTTAGCACACCATCTTCGTTCATTTGCATTGATCTGTTTCTTTTGATCCTGCATTCTTCTTGTTATCCCTAGAAAAGACCTCATATCATCTACACCCTTCCAGTTTCTATTTGCAAAAAGAAAAGCAAGCAAACAATAAATCCCTCCTTGAATGTCAATTAAAAGCATTGAAAAATGCATGTTTTGGAGCTAAACTAAACTAAGTCAGGAACCATTCTCATTCTAGTTGTATTGGTTTAGATAGGAATGAGTACAGGGAACATCCAGCCATCGGACATGAGTGGAGAGAAACATAAGCTTGGAGACACTGTGCAGATAAAGGAGGCTGCTTGATAGAGGCACATAGAATCTAAGACAGATGTTCATCTCCAAGACCAAAGTGGTATGTCTGCAAGATAGTATGCCTGCAAGGTGCACTTGTTGGGGTCAGGGCAGCCTTTGTATCATGAGACATTGCTTATTTGCAGCAGGCGGAAATCACCAAAGAAGTATCTAAATGATTTTATTATCTAAACAGAATTGCCCCAGAAGCCAGGAGGCTGTGAATTAGCAGTGACCTTGCATAAGAACAATCCTAACTTGTAAGAGAAGCAGAAGGCACATATCAGCCACTCTCAGTTATCTCATAGAATCATAGAATGTCTTGGGTTGGAAGGGACCTCAAGGATCATCAAGCTCCAACCCCCCTGCCGGAGGCAGGGGCACCAACCTCCACATCTAATACTAGACCAGGCTGCTGAGGGCCCCATCCAACCTGGCCTTGAATGCCTCCATAGACAGGGCATCCACAACCTCCCTGGGCAGCCTGTTTCAGTGCCTCATCACTCTCTTGGTGAAGAACTTCCCTTTGATATCCACCCTAAATCTTCCCTCCTTCAACTTAAAACCATTTCCCCTTGTCCTGCCATTATCTGCCCTTGTAAAGAGTTGAGTCCCCTCCTGTTTGTAGGCTCCCTTTGTGTACTGGAAGGCTGCAATGAGGTTACCCCACAGCCTTCTCTTCTCCAGGCTGAACAAGCCCATCTCCCTCAGCCTGTCTTCGTAAGGGAGGTGCTCCAGTCCTCCATGTCACTTGTCTCACTTATGGCAGCTCTGTTCAGCTGCAGCTGGTATTCCTCCCACATCCTTTACTGCTCAAACATCTGAGATGTAAAATCAAGAGATTGGGTATATCCATCCTGCGGTTAGAGCAATGGCTGCTGCATGGTGTTGAGATACCCAAGCTGACTTTTAAGCAGCTATCCTTGGTCATCGGCAGCACTGTGACCCTGACATACCAGTCCAACAGTTCACCCCATTCCTGGTGCTGCCACTGCTACGTGGACAAATCCTGTGCCTCCCAGCAGTGGAAACAAATCACAGTCCTTTCATGCTCAGCCTTGATTCTGCCTGTTCAATTAGACTTGAAAGTTAATGAAACAGAGAGTATTGTTTGTTCTATAGTTCATTTCACCAATAAATCAGAACTTTAAATATTCACTGCTAAACAGGGTCTATTTGGAAAACAAGGTGTCTGGATCTCTGTTCCTAGGAGGCAGTTCTGTTAGCTGATAGTAAAGCAAATGAAAGTTGGCTTTTTAATACTAGAATAAGCTCAGCTTCTGACCTTAAAGGGAGATTTCAGCTGATGAATTTGCTCATAGTCCATCTATTCCTTTTAATAATGAGTTATTCAAAAATAAATACCCTATCTATACTTTGTAATAAGTGAGAAATAGAAATGTTTATGTTAACATGATTGTGAGCACAGGAAAATGATCATTATTAGGTAAGAGGGAAAAAATAGAAAATTTGGAAGCTAGGTTATTTCGCGTTACTTGATAGAGTAACAGAATTTTGTACAACAGCTATTCCTTCAAGCACAATGAAGATGATATTCTGGTTATAAAATCATTCCAGTGTTAACTTTTAAATCCACAAAACAAATTTTTGCAGATTAATATTTTTTTCAAAAAACAAATATTACAAAAATTGTGTGGATAAATATTTTTATATTAATGCAAAATATTTTGTATGAGTTATTCTTATGAAATCTAGATATCCACACAGCACTGTGCTGAGCTTTATCAAGTAGGCAACTTCTAATATGTCTTTTAAAGTATGAACTGGATTAAATATATATATATTGTTTTATATGTGCCAAGTACATGTAGAAGTATTCTTTCATAGCCTGTTAAAAGTAATAGAAATTTCACTCTAGAAATTTCACAGATTCACAGAATTTAATGGGTCCTTTATCATCTTTGTGGCACTCCACTGGACTCCTTCTAGGAGATCCCTGTCACTTTTGAACTGGAACCCAGAACTGGATACGCTGTTGTAAATGTGGACTCACCAGGGCAGAGTGGAGGGGGAGGATCACTTCCCTCAACCTGCTAGCAGCACTCTTTTTTTCAGTGCACTGTGGTTTAGAGTTTTGTTATTAAGAAATGAAATAAACCCTAATTGGAAAATTTGACCTTGAAGATTTGCTAGTCTACTTCTCTGTATTTCTCTCAAAGTTATACTTTTGCTCAAATCCCTAGATAAATAATTCCTAAACTTTATTTTAGTTACTAAGCAAAATTTTACTACTGATCTACCAAAGAAGATACAGACTTATTTCTTCAAGTCCATTTGAAAAGAGCCACATGGAAAGATGAATCTGACCTCCATCACCTCAGAGCACCACAGAATTGACACAGCAGAATTTCCAAATCACGTATTAACATCCGTGACATCAATTTTTAAACTGTAGCACACCATATAGAGCAGAATGTTACAGCCATCCCAATTACTGGTAAGAATACTGAGCTGAGAAGTTGTAACATCCAGTAAAATAAAACACAATATAGAAGGAAAAGATTATGTCTAATCCATGCTGAAAACCTCTATTCATCCAAGTGGACATTTCTATGAAAATCACAGGTAAAGTGTGATCCTAAGTTGTTAAATGTAAGGTCATGCCTGCAAGTGGAACTTAAAACCCTGAGGTACTTATGGCTGTGTACAATCAGACAAAAATATCTTCCAGACACTCGTCTCTTAATATTCCTGTCCCAGACCTGGAAGCCGTTCAGGCGCTTATTTCCCATGGAATCAAACACTTCCAAAGCTCTGGGCACTCTGGCTCCACCGAGATCTGGAGGAAATTGCTGTTACACATAGGTGTGGGCTGAGGTCATTCCTTCCATAGGTTTGTATAAACTTTCATCTGTTCAATAAAGATAATGCCTCGTCCCTGAGCTTTTGTAAGGCTGTGAATGGAAATTAAGAACTGAGAGAAAATGATAGCGATGTAACAGAAGTTTTGTCAGTACATTAAATGGCCTATAATGCTTTTCCTGAGGATGGACTGCTGCAGTTGGCTTCTGTGAGGCCTGGGATGGTATGAAGCACAATTTTCAATCAGTATAGGTTATAAATATGTAAATAAAGAAGTCATGGGTAAATAGAATAAAAGATTCTCTAAAGCAGCTATATGCTGAAGGAGAATTGAAGTTTCTATCAAATCAAGACAGAAAGACTAGAGAGACAGAAAACTAGGCAGAAATAGAACAAGGAAGACAATTCAAGATAATTTTCCTACATAAAATTGTGTTCTTTACCTGTGGGATCCTTGTGACTAAGCAGGAAAAAGTCAGATAAATCAGAAAAATATGTAGAGAATCTTTTTGCTTACCAAGAACTCCCCTTCTGTATATCTTCTGTGGTGAGTTTGTGTAGATGTTCATGTGTCTGTAAAACATTTCCATGGAACCTCTGTCCTTTTCTTTAGTGATTTTCCTTCAAGGCCTTTGAGGTCTGTTCTTGCTTGCTGTTACTACACTGCTCTTTTGCTCACACAAAACATTCATCCCTGATTTAAATGGAAGAAATAAGTGAGATTTGTTCTTTGTGATCATGACAGAAACCTTTAAAGATGAAATGCTTTTAGCTAGTTTAGGATCTAGAGTCTCAGGTCCAGAAAGGGTAAATATGATGGTGACGGCTGAGCAACGTCTCAATCAAAACATGATCACCTCTTCTAGAATTACAGCAAAGACACAGTATGTCTTTACCCTTCTAAGTGAAGAGTTATTCACTATTTGCATGAGATTCTGGCTAATATCAGTGCGCCTGAAGTAGTCATGGATTTCTTGCATGTATTTTATTTTATTGGTGCCTTTGTGCTTTTGTTTCCTCTTTATCCTTGGGCATTAAGTGGATGTTTTCATCTTATAGGCTGGCTCATTTGTCTCTGTAGCTCTTCCATTCAATGCATGTTCCCACTTCCTAGTGCACAGCCCTTCAGCTAGCAAAACCAATTAACCTCTTGCTTTTTCTTTAAAACTGAAAAAAAAAAAAGCAACCCTCCTCCCTTCTCTGTGCTTACAATAGGGTTAACCAAGGTACATATTCATAGCTATAAATACACCTCTTGGAAAACTGTAAGCATGTGCTGTGAATTGGATTTATTTTGTCTTGGGAAATCACACAATATAAAACTACAATTTCTGACCTTTTCTTTGTTTTTCATTGTATTACTTATTAGCATAAACTAACATTTATACTTCTGCTAATATCCAAAGAGGTGTCGACATACTCATGAATACCTAAGCTTGTCAGATGAATGACAATCCAGAAGGACAAGTCTTATCTGTGCAGTCATTGCAATGCATTGCAAAGAAGGAAAATATCCTGCAGGTCAAGGAGGAATTGCAGAATGAACACCATCACCTTGACTGAATACAATCGATCTGCCTGAAAGTACCAGCATCAGCTTAGGAAATGGTAGTCACTTTGTCAAGGCAGGATTGATATACACTGTATGATCCACCTGGGTTTTTTCCAGTGTTAATACATGTGAAAGTGGTGGGTGGATATCCTATAGTAACCAGTGCAGCTGGCAAAAATTACCCCTCATTTTGGCAAAAATCCCACCTAAACCCACAGGAAACACATGCTTTGTTTTTATTTTTATAAAGAGAAAGGCATAATTAAATCATTTCTGTTTCACAGGATGTTTTTCATCTGTAGGTTGGAGTTTGTATTAATAAACTAAAATACTTGCAAACACTTTTAAGGGATTTTATGAGAAAGGTTTGTGTGGTTTTGTCACTATCATTTTATATGCCATATGTAATATTTCACATGCTGTTACTATTTTATTAATTTATGAATTACCTTGAAAAAAGGTGTGATACCTATAGGGTAGCATTGATTCAAGGCTTCTCATGACTGTTGGCTTCACTCTTCAATTCGTGGAGCTTCATTTAGTCCTGGCCTGAAAAGGACTGAAACTTTGTAAATAGATGTGGCACACGGAACACAAATGTGATCCCGCCATGGAAAAAAAAAAAAAGGAATTGTGAATAAGAGTCACAATAAATAAGGGATAAAACAAGACTATTGGATGTTACCAGGTATTTAATTCACCATATTTGAAACACCTGTGATCTTTTCTAGGAAGAAACATGCAAAAACCAGGTGGAATAGGACAGTTTGACTGACTTTGCTGCATTCAGTTCTTGGTAAAAGCATTTTTGTTACTCTTAATCTGAAATTTGTGACTTAGCCCTGTACATGTTCACTTAGTTCTCTGTATCTCAGTCCTCCGGTCAGAGATGCTCAGAGCATCTCCATGAACTCTTGTTTCTGAAAGTCACAAGACAATACTTCAGAACTGCACCAGTCCCAATTATATAAAATTCTTGCTATATCACATCATTCCAACAATTTCACACACTCCCATTTGTACTTATGCATCTAACCAATGTCTCTGGCTTTGGAAACATTGCCTTCTGGATCAGTGAAGGACAAGAGGATGCTTTGACAGTGTTTGTTATCAGTGAGTGATCTGCTCAAATCCTCATCAGTCCCATTGCAATATGCTGAAATTGGAAACAAGTCAACTCACTACCTCTGCTGCAAGATACATTTCCTGGTAGTTGGGAGTTTTCTCAGTGACCAGTTTTGCCAGGATTTTGCTGAGGAGCATAGACTGAAATGTTGGACCTTCTGAAACAGACTCCCAAACAAGGCTGCAAGAAACACCCATACACCTTGCAGTTAGATGTATGACTTTGCAAATCTTTGTCATAGTGTCATAGGACTCTCACTTCCCCTTGTCTATAAGGAAGCTGTACCCCTGCAGCCTTAGCTGCCTGTACTGATGGAGGCAGAGACAAGGGAGGTACAGCCCACGGGGCTGTGAGCAGGTGTTTTGAATTTGCATTTTGGTCTGCACTAATAAGAGCACTATCAGAAGCTGAGAGGAAGCATTAGATTCTCTCATCTAGGTCATCCCTCTGCCTGTCTTCTCTCAGCCTAGAAATTCTTCATTCAAGGGTCTTTCCTCCCTGATATCTGTTACTGCTGCTTAGAGAACTCAGACTGTTTACAGCACACTCCTAAAACCCACAAACTGATAATCAAGGGCCAAACTAACTTGTGCAGTAGACAACAGAGCCTTAAGGCAAGTTCAGTAATTGTATCTTATATGTGTTTTTGTATCTGCTGTGAATTTATTGTGGAGGTATGTAATCAAACATGCTACACTTGTCTACAGGGGAGAGGAGGTAATTGTGTAGAGTCATCTTCACCCAGCCGTGCAGTAGTGTGCAATCTGCATGGGAATTTTGTGGGTAGAAATGTGGTTTCTCCAGTATGCTTCCATGTCTGCTACTTGAAGAAAATAAGCAGAGATCTGTCTTTTCTAGACCCTAAATGCTTCAAATATAGGAACTGTGATTAGTTACATGATACTAGAGTTCTTACTCCAAGACCTAATTTTTAAGGCTACTTTCTCTGTGAATCTGGTAGACCTTCAGGAACAGTTTTAAGCTAGTTAGTTGTGTGATAGAAGGTGCTGGTTCTAGGCCTATTAAAAGTGGGTCCTTATATCCCACAGTGGGGAAAAAGTGTGGAAGAAGAGGTTAAAAACATAACTGATTGCTTTTGACCTGACAAAAAAAAAAGTAATATTTTTCCTGGGAAGAAAGTGGGTGTAAAGGAGCATTATTTGTAGTGCCTATGGTTTCAGAAGCAACTGTAGAAAAGAAATCAAGCCCTGCTGTGCAGGTGTGAAACTGAGAGGTCACTTGTGTCCAGAAATACATTGGTTACAACAGATGCTGCTTATTTGACCTTACTTTGTGTGCAGTAGTTTCACAACTTTGGACAGTAAGTGACATGTGGCACAGGCAGTACATAGTTCTGATATCCAGTATGCAGTCCTTTTGTTCTTTTCATCAACAGATTGATTAAGTGATTTGCCAGATTTTCTGATCCAAAAGTGGCTGATCTTTCTATCCAAGTTCCAAAGACTTGTGCCTACTTCTGCTTCCATGCATTCCTTGCGGTACTGTCTTTGATCAGAAGCTTCCAACTTGCCATATAAAGAGCAAAGTGGTAATTAATTCTATTCTGAAGTCAAACAAAGAAAAAATAAGTACAGGGAAATATGTTTTCCTTTTTATCTTAGTATAATTTTAATCAAAATGATCCTTTCCAGCCAGTTCTGTCAGTAATCAGGAAGGATCTAAAACATGGTAATTCCTCTCTCATCTCTTTCTCCACAATTTCTTAAATATAGAGTAGTTCTTTTGGAAGGGACCTATAACCTAGTCTGACTGCTTTAGGGCTAACCAAATGTTACCATGTGCTACTGAAGGCATTGTATAAATGCCTCTTGAATGCTGATGGGCAAGGGGCATCAACCATCTCTCTAGGAAACCTGTTCCAGTGCCTGACCTCCCTCACAGTAAAGAAGCTTTTCCTAATGTCCAGTCAGACTCTCTCTTGGTACACTTTTGACCCATTCCCACGTGTCCTGCTATTGGTACCCAGGAATGGACTCTGGCACCTCCTGTTGTGCTGCTTCTCCTCAAGGAGCTCCCTCTCCTGTAGGGAGCAGAGAGGCCTCCTGTTCTCCTAAAGGGTGTCCTCAATCTCTCCTCTCAGTATATGCCCTCCAGCCCTGTTACCTGCTGTCTTGCTCTCCTCTGGATGCTCTCAAGGACCTTAGCGTCTTTTTTATATTATGGAGCCCAGGACTGCACACAGTATTCAAAGTGAGGATGTACCTATGCTAGGTATATTGGGAGAATGACCTCTTTTGACCAGATGGCTGTGCTGTCTTTAATGCAATCCAAAATGCCATTTGACTTCCTGGCTGTTGGTGCATGCTGCTAGCTCGTGCTGAGCTTGCTGTCACCTGCACCTGTCAAGGTTTTATGATTTTTGGTTATCGGTATTCCACATGATAACATCATGTAGTGCACTGGGAGTTAAAGAGTTAATGCTTCAGTTCCGTGGATAGTTCCAGGTACCTGGTTCTCAGAAGAGAAGAACTACATTTCCCGGAGGACTGCTTGCTGTTCTGTTACCATCTTCTGTTCAAAAGGAAAGATAAAAATTATTCGCGGATCACGAGATGACCCTTTTTTTTTTTTTTTTTTTTTACCATCTTCTGTTCAAAAGGAAAGATAAAAATTATTCGCGGATCACGAGATGACCCTTTTTTTTTTTTTTTTTTTTGCCCCTTGCTTCCCTCCTGCTCATCTCAGCAGTGTCTTGCCGCCAGCATTAGAGTAAGGCCTTCTTGGTTTTTGGACACTCTCTCTCATTTTATTGGATTTATTAGCTTCAATTCCAATTATATTGTATTTTACTGTATTATATTGTGCTATTTTGCATTCCGATATCTTATTTAGTAAATTAGTTTGTTTCTCCTCAGATCATTGCTGCTGTTTTGTTTTTAGGCCCATCTCCCTACCCTTTTTCCCTTTTCCTTTTCCTGTGGTGTGGGTCCATGGGTCCCACTGCCCCATTAGTCACAGAACCGGGCTGAACCTGCCCGTAAATCGCTGACATGTCCCTTTATGCTGAGCTGCTCTCCAGCCACTCATCTCCCATCTATGCCTTTGACCGGCTTTGCTCCATCCCAGGTACAGATCCTAGCCTCTTCTTTTGTTGAACTTCGTGATGTTGCTGAACGTCCAGTGCTCCAATGTATCCAAATACCCCTGCAAGATCTCTTATCCCTCCAGGCAGTCAGCAGCACCTTCCAGTTCAGTATCATCAGCAAATTTGCTGAGGACTCACTCCACTCCTGCACTGATAAAATGCTGAACAGAACTGGCCCTAGGACTGATACCTGGGGAACACCTCTGGCAACCAGCCACCAGTCAGATGTAGCTGCATTCACTACAGCCCTTTGAACTCTACCAGTAAGCCAGTTCATCACCCAGCATAGTGTGTACCTGTTTATCCTGCAGCTGGACAATTTGTCCAGAAGGATGGAATCGAAATCCTTACTGAAATCCAGAAAGATATTGCTAACAGCTTTTGCAATTCCAAAGACAGCAGAGGGCCTCTCAATTCTGCTTAGTGGGTTGATTGTGTGATCCAGCTGATCACACCCACACTTTCCATCAGCACAGTTTCAGGTAACGCAGTAAAGCATGTCCTATGGGATCAGAGTGGAGCTTGTCTCCACCGATGCCTTTTTCAAAGCTCTCACTGTGCTCCATAGGGCCGGAATTTCCCACTTTGTGTAATGCCAGGTGAACATTGCCCAAGACATGTAGATGACCTTGCCTTTATATAAGCTGTTAAAGATGATGATGGTTTTTTCCAGCTCCTCCAGAGAAACATGGAAATCTAAATGTTGTTGGAACTGTTGGAAATCAAAATCCTTTGGCAAGATCTTCCCAAAGAGAAAGGCAGAAGTAGCACCAGCAGAACAACTGCCTCGATGTTGTCTTCTGAACGAAATCTCTTCTATTAATTCTCATGCTTCTTGCACAGCAAGATCTTGTCAGCAAAGCAGCAGAGTCTAAAGGTCTCTCAGGAAAAAAAAGGAAAATTTGGTATTTAGTATCTGATATCTCAGGAAAAAAGGAAAATTTGGTATTTATCATAGCTTTTCTTACAGTACATCTAGCTACTGCTTGCTCAGTGATGAAGACTTCTATGAAGAAAACAAAATATTTTTAGGCTTTGTATTTCCTGTTGATATTGCAAATGAAGGTTACCCTATTAATTAATGAGTAGATGTAAAAACTCTCTTTTTAGAGCAGGGAAAAAGCCATTATAATTTGCTGATTGGTGCCTACATAAAGCAAGCTTCCATCTCGTCCCATTGCTGCTTTCACCACTGCCTGAGTATTGCACGTATATCCCTCTAAACTCGTGCTTCTATTCTGCTGTTAAAATAGAAGTATTTTGAAGTACATCTTTATAACCACCAGATGTTTCAGTTATTTTTTCCTTCCAGCTTTCTCGGCTCCTTGTGCTGGCAATACTCCTCCCATCATCCCTTTGATGGATCACATGCTGCTTTGTGTACAGTACAGCAGAGCAGGTCTGAATATCATTTGCAGCATGTGTTGTAGTAACATTTCCAGGGAGTAGCTGCAGAGTTCTGCCTCTTCAAGGTGCTGTTCTGTAGTTGTTTAACATGGGTATAAATGACTACATGGAGCTCAAAGTGGAGTTAGACGCTGTGTATGAAATAGCTAATATCTATTCTTATTTTTGAACCAAAAATGTAGACGGCTTGTGCAGAGCTCTGATCTTAGAAAAGAAGAGGAAAGCTTTTCTAGGTTTGTCTCTGCCTGGCCCTCTGTATAACTGACAGGATAGAAATTACCGTTTGGACGGAATTTACTTCAGTTCACAAAAATGTTGGTTAATAAATTATTTTACTGCCCATAATATTACCACTTCTCTTAACTAGGCAATTACCATAGTAGTGCATCACCTGCTTGTGAAGGCTTAGCCTCGCAGTGCGGGATAAAACCTTCCTGTGCAGAAGTGAGGCAATGGGGAGAGCTCCAGACCTGAGTATGGTGACTGGAAGAGGCTGGGAAGGCATGCTGTGGGGGCTTGGCCTCTGGGAAACAGTGTATCTTCATTTTTACAGCTGTGGGAGAAGGCAATAGGAGAGGGATTCAAATGTGGCCAAGGGGCAAGGAATAAAAGCTACAGGGCTCCTTTCCAATTTATGTATGTATTATATATAAATTACATACAAACAAAATCGATCTATATTTCCTGTTTTTTTAGTAAGACTTCAGAACACACGGACTATAGAAGGAGAGGCCCTGCTGTGTACTCTGTAAAGTATAACAAGACAGGAGGCACAGGACAATTTGGGCCAATGCTAAAGAAATCTTTCATCACAGCAACTAAGACAAATTGAAAGCTTACTGCAAGTTCAGTCCCAAAGCATCATTACGCTTCTGCTTAACATTCGATTTAAATATCTGCCAGTCTTCTTTCATCCCAGCACTCACAGCAGGTGAGGTTTCATCTTGCAAATGCCACCATCCCAACTGATGGCCTTGCTGACCACCTTAGCAGAGAGACAAGGACTCAGTGATGTTGTGTTAATTTGAATGGAATAGACTGGCCTAAAGAGTCAAAGGCATTAGTACAACTCTGTCACTGTACACAAGGTTCAGGGTTTTGAGAACAGAGACTTCAGCTGAGTCCCATCACAAAAAGCACCATCAGAAATCTTTTGGCTTTCATTAGAAATTCAGAGAAATGAAGAAAAACACTGAAGTCCTTGAAGTGTAGACTGTTAAGGCTTTCACACAATCTTCCTTGTTTTTTTAACTCTTTAGTTATAGAACTCAATTTATTTGGAGAAATAGAAAGCAAATATTTAGTTTCAAGTGGGATGAAAAATGGTGATTATTATGGTTTCAGGAGGAAAAACAAGTTTGCTGAGATGGTCTAGACTGTTGCCACTAAAGCCCAACCTCCACTAACTGAAAGCACAGCCATCAATGCAGCAAATGGAGTTTTTGCTACTAGCAGAACTAGAAGAACTAGCAATGTTCTTCTCCAAGGCTTAAGCTGTTCAGAAGGTTATTGGGACAGACGAGACCCAGGAGAGACTCAGAGCAGTGGTGTAGCTTTGATGACAGAAATAGTGTCCCTCAGGGTGATACTTCTTGCTTGCAGAGTTGCTTATCAGCAGAACCATTGACTCAAGAACTCAACTGAAGTTTTATTTTCTTCACCAATTAATTACACAGGCAGGCTAGTTTTTCCCTCTGCCTGCCTGTGTTCCTTGGGTAGGATTTAATGCCACACTTGAGTTTTGTCAGTGCTCTTGGTTGGACAAGTTGTGTGTCTCAAAAGTTCTCTGGCTTCAGTGCATGACCTGGACTTTGTTTACCTTGAATAGCTTCACACATCACTGGAAGAAGTCAACATGCAGGCTGGACAGCTGTGTGCTTTTTGGAACTTGCTGAGGCAAAGTCATAGAGCAGTGCAGAATGAGCATACTATGCTCTTTTGAAGATTAAAATAACTTAATTTGCTTGGCCATCTATCATTATGATGCACCAAGAAACTGCATGTGAGCCCTGGTAGTGGTAGGTGTCATACAGGTGTAGGTTACAAGCCTAACCTCAGATATTTGATAAAAGTAACTTAAGTCCCCGATGGCAGGCGTGTTTCCCTTTCCATGTGGTTACTTGAAAAACTGAGTAAGTCTTGTGGAATAGAGGCTGTGTGTCCTCCAAAACCCTAACAAAGCTCAGATTGCTTAATTTAGTTAGTTCACAGTGAAAAGGAGTATTTAAAAGAGAGGAAATAGAGCTGTCCCTGAAATTCTTTCAAAGCCACTCTATGGTATGTTTCCTTGCAGTGTTCTGGGCAACTCTTATGTGCTGTCAGACACAGTTGGATAGAAGTATGGCATCAAAATAAGGGAATCTGTAGAGCTGCTTGAACAGGAATGTATTGCTCTAGAAAAACACAAAGCATGCAAAGCAAAGGACAGAAATGGAAAATGTAAACCTCCTCACACCTGTTAGGTGAGATATAAAATAGATCATAAATGAATCAGTCTATACACTTATGTTTGTAATTGCTCAGCTTGCCTGGCCCACCTCCAATTATTGGTTGTTCTTGATAGCTACAGGAACTCAAGAGCAGGAAAGAGGAAGTTTCTCCAGACCGAAAAGAGTTAAAGCCTTCAAAACTTAATTAGTGTTTTCCTACTCTGCTGGGTTCACGGGGACAGGGCCTATCGTAAATGTAATGTTAATTCCACATTACCAAATAAATTAAAGAAGTTTACTTGAATTTAGAAAGGGGGAAATGTAACCTGGCTCTCTCCGCATGCAATCTGTGCTCTTTCCCATGCGTAGGCAGCAGGAGCTCTCCTGAGTGCATTCTTAAGTGTTTCCCTGCAAGGCATTGTTCTAGAAGGGAGGAGGAGAGAAAAACAGTTCTTTAAATAGGAATGGTAAAAATGTAGCAATGCAAACAAATACTGATGTGTAAACAACATACTGCTTGAACTTTGCAGTGGATGTGAGTTATAAAATTACAAAGACAGCAGTTTGCACGCTTTCTGGGGCTTCATCTAGCACCTGGTAAATCTCAAGAAGGGGCAGCAAAGCATCTCCTGGAGCTCTGGGAAGTGCCAAGCTTCAAGATGCTGGAGCAAATTTAGCATGCTTGCCGTCCTTGCATCCACGCAGAGATGGCTTAGGGTCAGAAGAGCAGAATTGGAGTTCAGCTACCAAGCAAAGCATTTGGAGGGGCCCAAGAGCTACGGAAACAACAGCTGCATTTGCTGAGTGCTTCCATTACCTGAATCCAAACTGTGGCTGTTTGGCAGCAAGATCAAGTCAGTGTTGCACAGCTGAGATGCAAAATGAGGCCTAAGTATTTGGAGACCCTAAATAATCCAGACATGCTGTCCCACTAAATAGAAATTAGTGCCACTCTCCTCATTATAAGAAAATCCTCTGTCCATGTAGAATTTCCTTTACAGGTAGAACTTGTATCATATTATTACCACTCATTCTCTGTTGCTGTGTAATACCATACAGAGCTGTCAGGAGCTATTTCATTGACCCTGAGTAGTCACTTTTGTGGACACTTTTACTTGGATGAGCTGACTTCTGTGTTAGAAAATAGCTTTACTTTTCCCAAACTGTTTAGTGTAAACAAGGCTTTTTTTTTTTTTTTTTGGCAAGTATATGATGTTGTTTAATTGAGGTAAAGTACTGTCTAATTCTACAAGAAATAAAAGTAGCAAAACTGCAGGATGGTGTCTTAAAATTTTTTTCTTTACTTTCGCTGTGAACAAAACACTTTTGCACTGATGGGATTTTAATTAGACACAGCTCGTATTAGCTAAGATTAGGAGCTGGATTACATCTCCTGCATCTTTGAAATTCTATATGATGGTGAAAAGGAAGAATTAACACAAAAAGTTTCATTGCATCTAAGGATATGCTAAACAGCATCTGAGCAAAGATAACTGCCTTCCATTTACCCCTGCTGATATGTTTGGGTTTATCAGCAGGAAATGAGTGTTTATTTATTGGAAGATATTTGTTTTAAATATTTATAGGGTGCAAACTCCTTAGGCATTTACAGGAGGCTTTGTGAATTCGTCATGAACTTTTTACTCAGATGTATTTTAATAAATCCTTTAGCAGAACAAAAAAAGATTCCCTGACCAGCTTCTGCATTAACCTTACTGCACTGTTTGGGCTAAGAGGAGTAGGAGAGGCAAGGACACTGTCACACACGAATGGATGGTACCTGGAACACAGAAAAATCTCAATCTGAGGCAACAGTGAGAGGGTGGAATTACAGCTCTGGCATTCCTAACATTTCATTCTTCCTTTACCTTACTTTTGCTTACACAAAAAAGCACATATGATTTTGATTCAGAGAGTTTTCTCTGATCTCTGAGTGTACCAGTGAGGATTCTGGGTAGCTAGTGTCAAGATGGATGTCAAAAACTTATCTCCTGTGAATAATCACAAAAAAACATAGGAGTTGCCTTGCTCTGCTTCTCCTCTATCTTTTGCCCTTAGATATGTGTTTCCTTTCTTTGGCTAGTGAAAGAGCTACACAGGGCAGTGAGAGATGTAGATGTTTAAAGCTGAGCATAAGTCAGCACTTCAGCATCCAAGACAGATATTCTGGATCGTGCCCTTTAGGGTTAAGGGCAGAGCATTTCTTAGCGCCTCAGTTTGTTTGGAGAGGTTGGGCAGGGGGCTGTGTCGTTTTCTTTTCCCTCAGTCTATGTAACTGTACGTGTTGAAGAATGACCTACCAATTTTCTTTTTATTTTTGTATCTATGGAGGAACAAGAAGGAAAAGTAGAGAGCATATTCTTTGTTCATAGTTCATGATGACACAAGTGCAATAGGCTACACCTCCCAGATCCCCCGCCAGCTCTTCATGTGAGAGCAACCTGTGAGCCAAAAATTGTTTCTCTCACTGACTGCTGCTCTAAAAATGCATGCTGCAGAGCACTCAATTGGTTGACAAATTCTCTCATGTGCCATTTCCATATCCGTGGTACTTGGGATTGAGAGCTCTAAAATATTTGTAGATCTCCTAGTAAAACACCTTTGCCATATTCATGCTAATGAAAGATGCAAAATCTGGCTGGACAGTCAGTACTTTGTGCCCACAGCTGATGAACAGAACGAGTATTTTGGCTGCCAGCTCTCCAATCCCATCTGTTAGGATGCTGCTTATATGGGTTAGACAGTGGTCAGTCCCCCACCTGTACTGTACAAATGACATATTTGAAAAGCCTGACAGGTCAGTTTGATCCCAAACTTGCAGGGAGAAAGCAAACAAGATGCATATGAGTTGAGGTGACTTACAATTGGCTTCTTTAATTAGAAGCTGTATTAATTAGAAAACTTTAAAAAAAACAACAACTCAGAGTTCTGTATACACGCATTTTTAATTTTATTAACTGGAAACAAAAGTTAAGTGAAAAATTATAATTAGCTTTGCTTTTCTACTGAATGCCTGTGAACACTGCCACGCTTGTTGACATTTAAGTTCCAAAAAACCTTTTCTAAGTTAGACAATAGCCAAAGAGCAGATGATGAGTAGGCATGAAGATCATAATGCTTGTAAATGCCAAAAAGACAGATTGTATGGAGCAGACACCCTGAAAAAATATTTGGAAAGCCACTTGGTCTCTCTAAGTTTGTCACAGTGAAGAACTGCTTACAGGCAGCCCCACTCCATCCACCGACACCTGCAGATAAACTATAAAAGGAATTAATCAAATGAGACTCTGTTTGGAGCCTGGCAATCAAAAAGGAATAATCCCAACTGGCCAACCCCACAGTGCATAATGCCCTTGTAAAAATACCAAGGACATCACAAAATCTTACTTTCCTATTAAGTTTATTGTGATTTATTGGTTCATTGCATCCTGCTTCCCCTTGGATTGCACAGCAGCTTTTCACTGTACTGTACATATTTGTAAGTAAAAGCCTCAGTACTCTGGGTTCTGGATGGTGGTGACCATCCAAATATGAGCAGTGGCTGCAGACTCTCTGCCATAAAAGCAGAGGACATCGGACAGTATGCATGAGGCAAGATAGAGAGATTCTTCAATAGCTCTGAAAGGAGTTCGGTAGCTGTTAATTTTGAGATGTGCTTTGTTCTGTTTACTGTCAGCTGTAACGGTATAATGAGGAAGTGGGATTGTTCATAATTACATTTTCACTCTGAGGAGGAGGAACTGGAGGTAATATCAAACTTTAGTGATATCTGCTGCATTCACAGATGGTTTGGGATTAAGTGTGAAAGCTTAGATTTGCACCTCTTGCCACTGGGCTTTGCTGCTGCAAAGTCAGTTTGAGTAAATTTCCATCAAACTGCTGTGAGTTACCACAAACCTCTCTGAGGGTGGTAGGGCTGATAGAGGCTTTTTCTCAAGAGAGTAACTGAATTCCTCTGTGTAACTAGATAGTTAAAAGTTACGTATCTTCTCCAACTATTTTATCTGCAGGATGGACTTCTGCTAAAAATCATTTCTGAAAAAAACCAAAGCACTGTTAAGAAAATGGGAGAATGTTTGAAAGCTTAAGTCACCACTTCGTTGTTTTTGTTTTCTTTCCATAGCTCTCTGTCTTTCTTCTCTAACCAGTTGTCCTTTGCCACACAGTATATATTAGCTCAGGGATTTTTCCTCTTTTGAAGAACACTGGAGTACAAATAGCGTAGGACATGGAGGAAATACAGCAACTGGTGGTCTCAGTGCCATGGGAAAAGAGTAATTTTTGTCATCTCTGACTTATCATGCCATTATAAAATTACTTCTAGACATTAGCTGAGATCATCCCATTGTAACTTTGATTCACTTAGGTTGTAAAATAAATAAATAAAAATAAGGAAACGAGCAATAACAGAGTGCACAACCCCATAATCTGTTGCTTCATTAATGCAAGATGTAAATGCTTCTCTTAATCTTCCTGAGCTTAGGAGTACAGGGTGGTGTATCATGATGACAAAGCAGGGTTACTGAAGGGACACTCTATGCACCCTTTTTAACTCAAACGCATTCTGTGCCATTGAACAAAGAGCTCTAATTTATCTCATGTGCAAAGCTCAGAATGTATTGCTCCTTTAATCATGCTGATGCAGATAGCACAATTACTCAGAGCTGGAACTTCTTTCACCTACAACTCAACTTCAGGTCATACTGAAAGCAAAATACAAAGGTCGATTCCAAATTGTGTGATGTGTGACTCTTACTCATAGCTGGGCTAACCACAGGGCTGTGAAACCCAAAGTGTCCTGAATTCCCAGTGAAATCATTGGGAATAGAAGCAGAGAGGAAATACTGTGCTCTCCCCAAGGCCACCAACTTGAGGTCCTTGTTGGAGCAGCGGCACTTGGCCACACCTTCAGTATACCTCTGCTGAAGCACAGAGGTAGGTCTGATGTAGGCACTGGCAGAACAGAATCAGCTCTGCCTCTGTGGGCATCAAGCCATTCAGCTGGAGAATTGAGAAGGCAGCTACAAGTACAGATAATGAGTGTTTCTTCTAACGAGATAAACCACACTGAACATTTTGCTTCCAGACACGCATGTACATTGCAGCAAGCTTAATGCAGCTTCATAAGCACACAGCAAAGCAGGATATTTATAGTGCCTGTCACTGCGATCTATAAGTACTTGTCTAACTTGCTTTAAGTGCTGAACAAGCCAGCTGCAGGCCCTCTGAGGAAGCGAGATTACCAGACAGCTTGTTGCTGCAGCCTCAATAGGAAGCGCTTCCTGCTGGAAATTCTTGCAACCAAAGCAAGGGCATGATTGATTTCAGTGCAAGCGGCATATGCAGATCTAACAGCAGGATACCTAGCCGTGGACAGGGTAAATTTGGTTAGAAACTCTAAGTATTTCAGAACTCAATTGTATTTTTATTTACCTCATGTAGCTCTTGTTTCAGCTATTACACTGCTTCGGTGATGTGAAATAAAAAGATGCTGGGTACTGGTTCTGCATACATGACCTGTTGCATCCCATAAAAATAATTGTATTGGAATTGATTTTTGTCCTGCCTCTTTCCTCCAGGCAAATTCAGTCTATTTCCCAATCGAGTATGTCAATCATCATAACAAACATTTCCAGATCACTTGAGGCACTGCTACGTCCATGCCAGGGGAAAAGGAGGAAAACCCTAGGGGTTGTTTTCACGGTTGTTACAGAGCATTTTCTCAGGTCTTTGCATTCTAGGATCTAGCCCATGAAGTCCTGGAACTTAAGTTCAGCTCTACTAATCTTAATGTTGCTCTGCATGGATATAGGGCCTAAATGCAAATTCCTGCATATGCATATGTACTTACAAACCCACTCTGTCATCATAAGCAGCATGACTGCAGTGTCAACCTCTGCAACCGGTCTTTGCACTGGCTGTAAGAGGCCTGAGATGCAAGGCAGCATACCAAGGCTGTGCATTAGCAGTACTGATGGCAGCACACATTTTTACTTGAAGAAATCTAAGTTCAGTTCATGTGCCATTGAATTTCAACCAGTTTTAAACTCCCTCTAGGTTAACAAAAGGTAACATCTCTGTTAACAGAGTTAACAGTCTATTAACGTTAACTGTAATGACAGTAACATCTCTGAAATCTTACGTAGTCATTACTCTTCAGAGGATGCTCGGATGTTTTGAAATGCTCTCTGTTTTGCTTTTTTTTTTGTTAGATGTTTGCATGACCTTCATCTGTACTAGAAATCTCTCATTAACTGTAGGAGTTGAGAGATCAAGTGTTTTACTTTGAACTATTTAATTTAAGATTTAATTTTGTGTATGTTACTGCCTTCAAATTCAGTTATGGAATAAGAGCTCAGATGATTATTGCTGGCAACATGTTAATGTTTGAGGCATGGACAAGTGATTGTGAAATGTATTCAGTGATTTATATCTATGTACTTTGATAAGGTCTGGGAAAGAATGTAGCATCTCCGAATGCTTCCCAAATATCCAGCCTGCCTGCACTCTGATTAAGTTGGTAGGCTTCCTCTGCCTGATTTACAGAGGTCTAGCAATGACAGGATCGTTTGAATTAACATGAATTACCCAATAGTGTTATAGCATTTCTAGATGTCACATGATCAAAAGCTGCACTTCCAGGAATGATTAAAAAGCTGACATTGACAGCAAGTTGAAAGGCAACTTAAATACTACTGTGTATGCAACTTAGCATCCATCGTATTACGGTATGCAGAATTTATTCTGCAGCTTTGGTCTGGTTATGGTTTGGTTGGATTAAGTTTTAATTAACACAGAAATAAGGATTATAGTGTTTTGGAAGTGAAAGCATATATATATATATTTCTTAATGTTTAAATTTAGTATGTGCAAATTTACTTATAACGCTTTGGGGAAGTAGAACTTAAGTAAATCCAAAGATAAAGGTCTCAGATAAATTGCTAGGCTCAGACTTGCAGTTGTAGTTGAAGCTGCTCGAGGTGGGATAGAGGAGAGGCCATTAATATTAATATGGGTTTTACAATTTGACTAATGCTAAATTGGAGAACAATTTTGTCCCTAATTTCTCAGAATCACAGGACCACAGAATAGCTGAGGTTGGCAGGGACCTCTGGCTTCGTCTGCTCCAGCTCCTGCTCCAGAAGGGCCACCCAGAGCAGGGTGCCCAGGACCACATCCAGGTGGCTTTTGCAGACCTCCAAGGAGGAGACTCCACAGCCTCTGGGCAACCTGTGCCAGTGCTCCATCACCTGCAAAGCACAGAAGTACTGTCTGGTGTTCAGACAGAACCTTCTGTGTTCCAGTTTGTGCCCAGTACTTCTTCTGCTGGCAGTCTGGCTCCATCCTCTTTGCAGCCTCCCTTCACGTATTTATGTATATGGATCTAAACCCCCTGAGCGTCCTCTTCTCCAGCTGAGCAGTCTCAGCCTCTCTTCACAGGAGATGTGCTCCAGACCCTTCATCATCCGCATAGCCCTTTGCCTAATATGACCAAGAATACCATCAGCCTTCTTAGTGACAAGTGCACTCTCCTGACTTGTGTTCAACTTGGTGTCTACCAGGATTCCGAGGTCTTTTTCAGCAGAGCTTCTTTCCAGAAGTTATATGAAAGTACAAATAAGAAGGCATCCAAAGACCTTTGGGTCATCACAATCTCTTTTTCTTCTTTCTTTCATAATACATTAAGCTGATTTCAGAAAGTCATAAAATACATATTCATGTGAAAGTGTGGAGTTACATGACGCGGACAAAAAATAACAATCAAATTGTTTTCAAAAGAGTTTTATTTAAGAATGTGTACAAAATGAGACTAAGGTAATTAAATGGCTCTGCATTTCGTTCTCTTTTGCAGTCAAATTTTCAGATTTTTGTTTTTGAAAGTGAATAGAAAAGCTTTGTTTTATGCTTAATTCATGGTAGGTACCACGTCACACTTCATGTAGTAATAAAAAGATCTGCTTTCATTATGGAGGAGTGGATTATATTTCTTTATGGCTACAACACTTTTATGGTTACTATTTCAGTGGAGTTACTTCCAGGAAAAGTATTGCTTAGATTTCTTTTCCTCTTTTTCTATTCTTTCTTCATATTTTTTCCCCCTTTACTTCTAGGCTTTGACTGAAGATTCTTTTTATAGAGCAAGGAATGCAGAGCAGGTTTGGCATTCTATTTTGAGTACCATTAAAATGTGTATAAATGGAACACTCAACAAAATGTGACAGTAATGGCACGCCAAATTCACAAGTGTTACTGTTTCACACTGCAGTTCCTGCTCTCATGCAATTAAAATGCGCAGTAGATAATGTTGGGTGACAATCTCTAAATATTTCCATGAGTTTCTGATTCTTGTAATTCTACCACAGTTCTCTTCCCTTATAACAGTAAGGTAAGGGACTATTACAGTTATTAGTGTATTTTCTGGAAGTATTATGCAAAAACACATCTAAAATTCAATTATGTTTAATGTAGGCCATAATCTTAAAAGATATTTAGATGCTGAACTTTGAGGATCTTGGCCCTAGGCACATTGCAGGATGTACACACATGAATAATAATTGCACTAGTCGCATTTGTGAAGTCACTGCATGATGGGATATATGCAGGATCAGGACATAGTGTTACCAAAATTAATGAAAGTGTGACCATGGTTGTAAATCAAGAATAGCAAATGCAGAAGCCTGTAACTGTCTTAATTAGAAAATGTCTTCCACATCTCCTGAAATTTTCAATAATAACAATTAAATGAAGGACAATTTACCTTAAGCACTCATTCCTGTATCCTGGCATCTTATGGCTCTCCAGATCCAGCAGCCAGCAGAACTGGCCTGATAACAAGCCTGAGCTGACAGCCCTACATTTGAAGAGATTTTCTGCCTCTCTGTAATTTTCATTAGATGATTACAAGATATATATATATATATATATATATATAAAAACCTGACAGCCTGGAGTTTTGCCTTCTCAGAGTGAGTAAAGAATATACAATGCTGCAGACATTCCAACTTCTCATTCCTAATTAACCAGAGACAAAACAAGACATTAAATAAAGTCTAAATTTAGTCTATCTAAATTCTAAAGAGCATTAATATCTGCTCTCACAATAATTGATCTTACAAAAGAGTTATCAAGTCTGTGTATCGTATATGTGCAAGCCAGTCCATCTGCTGATGCAGAGGTGATTAACTTGCACGTTGTCTCCTAATCACCTACTTCTGCAGCTAAGAATCTGCACCAAAAAAAAAATATGTACATTGTTGTTTGTTTAGAGTAGCATCCAGCATTGCTGATTAGAATTGCATTATAATTGTCATTCCTGAGGGCATGCTGGATACAGGCTGATTTATCCTTCCTTCTGGCAGAGAGATCAACTTCCAACCTTTCTCTATGGTTTCGAAAGTATAAATGAGTCCCAGTTAGAATCTAGTTAAGATGCACCCAGAATAAGCATGGTCTGAAGAGCCCAGAAACACAAAATTGTATGGCTTTAGATGACAAATGTTCATCCTCAAGTCCTCAAACTCCTTCCACTGTTAATTCTCTTTGCAGAGAATGTATGCTGGTATTTGCAGAATCAGGTGCTTTCTTTTGCCATCAGTTTCCACAGGATTTTGCAGAAGGATGGAATGGGCTTGTAGCATCATTGTAGACCTTATTCTTCTTAGCCTGTTGCAAGTCCCAGAGAAAATTGTGTAAAGGTTGGGAGCTGTGAAGAGTTAGGGAAAAGTGGTATGGGTAGGCAATTCATTTCCTTCACTCTGGGAGAGCAAGAAGTAGTTTTGGTTACTGACTTTGGCTACTTACATTGGCCAAGGAGTACACAGCTGCCTGCCTTCCTGGAGACAGTCAAATTCTCTGGGGCAGGAGAGTGAATGCCTCCACAGGTAACCAGGAATGACAGCTGGTTCCCACTCTACCTTCCTAAAAAATCTGAGATTATGTTGAGACTGTGTCTGTCAGGGGAATGGACAATGAAAAGTCAGCCACATGGAGCTCAGATCTTCAGAAATGTCAGGGAAAAGATTGTAAGCCATCTGCATATGTTTTAGACACTTTAACTAAACTTTCCTATTGTTGGACTGGCTTTCAAACGTTTAAGCAGGATTTGTAGAAACCCCAAGATCCAGGCTGAACCACACTTGATAAATATTGTTGTACTAAGTTGTGGGGTTTTATCTCCCAATGTCTATGCAAGGGCAGCAGTTTGTTTTTCAGTTCCCTTATGAATTCCTCTTGAATGTATGCTCTGTGTACAAATCCATCAGCCAAAACTGTACACGTTCCAGAAGCAGCCTCAGAGCACAAAGCTAACAGCATTACCATCAATAAAATGCATATGGAATTCCTTAAGCCTGTGAGTGCTCTCTTTCCCACCAGAGGTACACAGTAGTTCGTAATAGCAGGAGATTTCAGTTATAAAGAATATTTGTGTCAGTAGAAGACATAATTAAAGGAATCGTTCTTTGGTTTAAAGTTCACCTTTGGCACAAATTCTGTTGGGGTTTATATGTGGAAGGTCATAAATATTGTACGTGGGGAGAATAGCATCTCTATTTACAGACCAGCTGAATTAAAAACCACAAGCAGTTAGGTGGTCCAGATGAAAACTATTACAGTGAGAGGTGAAAACCATAGCAAGTATTGTGGCCCCAACTTAAGGAGCAATGCACACACCCACAGTGATTTGCAGCAATGGTGAAGCAATTGCATGGCCAATCTGCTAATGCACACTTAGCCTTTTGTAGTATAAGTTTGCTAGGCAATACCTGCTGAAGTTCTCCAGAAACCAGTAACAGACAGCAGGGAAGATTTGCTTCATGTTTTCACAGCTTTAGGTGATTCTAGACCAATATTAGGTGTTTTCTTTTGTTATTTTCTCTTCCGGTTACTTTCAATTTATGCCTTTCAATACCAATCACCTTCGCTTTCTATTGATGCTTACTAGCAGACAGTATAGGAATAATAGGAAAACACAGGGCAGCTCAGCTTTTATCTCACCACCAGCTGTGTCTATTTATCAGTGCTCTCAAGTGAATCAACTAGATGCAGTGATCTAAAAATATCTCTTTTCTCCTATCATAAATCCATAGGTTGGCACGTTTCTTAATTATGCCACTCATCAGCAGAGAATAAGGATGACACCAATCTGGTGCCCAAGCAAACCTCGTTAGCTTTGGCATTGCAGCTCCTGTACAGCAGTGTGAAACATGAGACCAAGTAATATTTTTTTCTATAATTTGGATAAAAAGAATCACATAAATGATCTGACATTCTCAAGTGTCTTTACATGGTTACATGTGGATGTTTCTAATAATCTTTTCTCCAAAACTGCTGTTCCAGAACAAGATGCGTCTAAATGTGTCTACCAGTACTTTTTTGTAGTCAGCTGAATGGAAAACTTAAAAACTCCTTTATTTTGGGGCAGAGAGCTGTACTACAATGAGATGCCCACGTGCAGGACTGTGTTAAGTCTGGATGAGGTCTGAACAGGGTCCTGCTTCAAGGCACTGCACGCTGTTCAGAACTTTTCCATGGAATCAAGTTTTACCGGTGGTTTGGAGAAGAACAATGATTAATGCTGGAGCCATGGCAGGGAATAAACAGATCTTACTTATGTATGATGGAATTGTTGATATGTGTACTAATTCTGGGAAAAACAGCTAGGAGAATAAACATGTATTGAATGTAGACTTGCCTCTTCATCCTAAGACCATTATCAGTGGAGATCTTAATTCTTTAGTAAACATGAAGGACACATGGTATTGCTAGGGCAGAAGAATGTCCTTTTAAGGGCAACAAAGGGTCTGGGAGTGTGTCAAAATGGAGTAAGACTGCACAGAGGCTCCTTTGCACTCTCTGTGCTCTTTTTTTGGAGCTCCACCCAGCACAAAGATTTGGCTGGATGGATAAAGTCACAGAACTACCTTTCACTGCAATACTCAAAGGCAGTTCAACTCACAGCACATGCTTCTGTGCAAGACACTGCTCTCCTGGCACTACTGCAGAAAGGAATATGAGTAGGTAACAGCAGAGGCAAGTAAGCCAAAGGCTGCACTGTTAAGGCGCCTCTGAACACTCCTTAAAGAAGAGACATCAAAGGAAAAGCTTTGTGGATCCCCTGCCTGACATGACAGAGATTCTGGCTGCTACCTTCATTGGATGGCCTCTCTTTAGGGAGGATGAAGCAGAGCAGGGCTGCAGTGCGAGCTACATCACTGGGAAAGTGATTGTCCTTGCAGAGAAGGAAAGGCAGCATGCATGGGGTAAATTTAATTGGAAAATGAATTATTCCTGTAGAAAGAAAAAAAAAAGGAGGGGGGAAGGCAAAAAATCGATAACTTGTTCTGTGCTCCTGGGGGGGCTTTAGTAACTCTTAAAATTCTACAAGTATAGGGAGGAACGAGTATCATGAAACCTCTTCTCAATTTGTAACAGTGGACCTTATCCTAGTTAAGATTATATCGTTAATCTGTTTCTTTTAAGAAAGAGGATTGTGCTGTTTATATATATAGTGTACTGTTACTTTTCCAGTGTCCCATCTCCTGCAGTCCTCCCACATGTTCATCCTTGTAAACTGCTATCAGTTCTTCATTTTTCTTCAAAAGTAACCAAAACATCTTTATCAATTAAAAAATCAAAGGATAAAAAAAATCAGCCAGCTGCCTACAAAATGCCAGCCCTGCTCAGTTTCAAGTTATGCCTACCTCTTCCAGGAGATGTTTGAAAGCATGTAGAGCAGGTAGGTAGCATCAGAGTCTCCAGCCATTAACAAACTCACCACCATACCCAGTGAATTTTGAGACTTTTCAGTAAGGGGCTATCTCCTTCCTCTTCCCCAGTCTACACTATTCCATCCTATGCCTTCTGTCTCAGTCACCTAATGATTACAATTTGTTTTTCGAAAGGATCATTAAGTGAGCTGGCATTGTTGATACTTGGAACAACTAAATTCCAGAGAAATCAGTAAGTCCCCAGGCAGATCTATTACGGTCTGACCCTGTTGGTAAAATAATGTTCTTCCCTTTTTCTCCCTCTATAGTGTGGAGAAGAAGGAGTTCTTAGGGGTGTAAGTAATCACTCTTTTTCTTGCCAACAATACCATCACTTGTACTGCTTTGTTGGGTCAAAGGACTGGAATTCACCATATCCTGTTTTTGTTTTTTTTTCTGGATAAAGTTCTTGTTTTACATTTCAGAGCTCTTTTTAATAGACTAGAGACTGAGTAATGGGTGACATTTTAGTTATGAAGGTAAAAGACCACTTTCAATACTAGAGTTCATGTTATTCAGAGAGGAAGGAAAATCTTGGCCGTTGTCAAGCCAGTACTGGAATCTCATCAAGCTCTTGAAGAGTTTGTGAATAGGTCCATCTCAGGAAAAAAAAGAAAAAAGAAAAAAAAAAAGAAAAAAGAAAAAAAAAAGAAAAAGAAAAAGGGAGAAAAAAAAAACCTCTACAACACATTACAAAGAGTACTGCAGAATATTAAGTTTTTATTAGTAGATTGCCATCTATTAATTTATGAATGCATATGGAACAAAATAAACCAAGAAACTCAGTGCAAGATACTTTAATCATCCTCAAATGCAGATCAGCTGAAAGGTCTAATATCAGAAAGCATTGTGCAGAGCCAAAACCAGGCACTTCTTTATGTGATATTACCTTTCAAAACCTTACTCAAAAGAGAAACAATGAATAAGAATGTAAGCCTAGTATTAAAGCAATAATAAACTAGATTGCTTCAGATAACCTGCAGTGCTCCCTGCTCGAAACACAGCTCTCGCTATTATGTTTATGATAGGGTCCTGTGGGTGAAGGAGCACAGTGTTTTTCACTTTTGGGGGAGAGGACATCCTCCCAAAGGGCCGGAGCCAGTTTCTATAAATGTCTGTGTATCTGGAACGGGAGCAGATCCAGCATAATTGCATCTACTTGGGACAAAACGTAAACCTTTTTTCCTCTTTGTTATGAGAAGTGCATGTGATCATGATTAAAAATTTAGAAGTATGTAACTTTGTTTTTCAAGTTTGCTTGAGATTATGTGCGCTCCACAGGAGGAAGCTCACAGCTGAATTCCGAAAAACTTCTTCAGGCAAAGAAATCTTAAGGCTGTCAATTTCAATCACTGCAGTAATGCAAACCACATAAGTTACTTCCTAGCACTGAATAACGTGCTTTAAAGAGCTAAAGGTTCTACTCAAACCACAGTCACCTGTTGTCATGATGGGTGATTATTTTTCCTAAACTTTTCAGCTGTGGGGCTGAACAGTTTTGTTCCATTATTTTCCAGCCTCTGCGTGGCGAGAGGAAACTGGCTATTTCTACTAAAACAAACTAATTACTGCTAAACAGGCGAGAATGTTGTTAATTAAGGGACTTAAACAAATCATGCAGTTTGTGAAACATTAAGGTCTGTTATAAGATGATAATGATAACTGTGAGTATTATAACTGCCATTATGAAAATGTTAGAATAAATGTTCTGGAAATTATGCAGTCTCTCATCTATAGTTTTGCACAGAACTTTTTTACTCCTTTATCTCCGAATTCATGAGCATTAAACACACACACAGCTTGGAGCACTTCACAAAACAGAATAAATACATCTCCTCTTTCAAATCAATAAAGCCACTTCAGTTAACAAAGACTTCATTCTTGTCGGAGCAATAAAAATCTATATAATGTTTGCTTTGATTACTGTACTGGGATATCTTTTGCCTGTACAGTTGGAGCTCTAATTGCCCTGCCACCAAGAGGCCAGGAGAAAAAAGACTGAAACCACACAGCCAGGCATAGCATTACAGGCGTAGCATTACGGCTTTCATCGAACACTCTGCTCGGGAATCTGAGGGCTACCCTACGAAAGCTGCTTTCTGTTAGGTGAAAAAATATGTATATAATCTGGCTATTCATCAGTGAGAGGAAATGCTTTCTAGGAAGCTAGCTGCAATAGCACAGCCGTAGGGAGAGCTGCATTTTGAACCCACTACACAGCAGAACAGTTTGTCAACTTTCAGACTGAAAATAAACAGTAATAGCAAAGGGGAGTGAGGCTGTTGTGTTCTGGCTGTAGTTGTCCTTTTCTCACAAAGCAGATGTATATGAGGAGGCTGGGACTGCTGCCACGAGCTTGGGGTCCCACAGCTTGCTTGATGTGATCTGCTTTCACCAAATGGCTCATGCATAAAAACCTGCATATGTATTTAACTCTGAAGAAAACCTTCAACAATGAGAAATATGCCGTTTTTGGGCTAGAAGAAGACAAATTAATGTTACAGAAGTGTGCGTGTAAGTCCGACCCTACTAATTGAGCCGTCTTGTTTTTCACGTCCTTTAGCTAAGCTTGAATCTGAACCCTATGAAATCTGCTGTGGGACGATGCAGGGGCTCAGAGAGCGTTGGCCCAGCACAAAACACTTCGCCAGAAGCCGCGGGAGCGACGTGCCGGCAGACCCGCCCGCCCGAGTGAGATGCGCCGGGGCCGGAGGAGACGGCGCCCGCCCTCTGCCGGCAGCAGCCCGCCGCGCCCGGGGAGGAGCGGGAGGGAGCGCGGTCAGGGCCACGCAACAGCCCGAGCTGGGAGGGACCCACGGGGATCACCGAGGGCGGCTCCTGGCTTCACACAGCGCCGCCCAAAATTCGACAGCAGGTCTCGCCTTCGGTGTTTGTGCTGTGGGATTTTGGGCAAATCAGTGCGGAGACCAAAAGGATCAAACTTTTTTTTTTTTTTTTTTTGAAGAGCTACAGAATGTTTGTAGACGGGAATAATTAAATAAGAGATCCGTCACCTGTTTATAGATAACTTGCATGAAAGATAAAGCTCTTTGATATATCATTTGGCCATAGTTTGAGGGCACAGATTTCAAAAATGGGCAAGGAACAGAAGCCTCACTGCCTTTCAAGTATACAACATCCCTGACTACTGAAAGTGACGCTTGCACATATTTGAATCTTTTGTCTTTATTCCCTAGGCGTATGGGTCTGCAGCTCCAGCAGCATCCTACAGCACAAGTTACAAGCTCAATATTAACAGGATAATATGCAGAGTATCCAGCATCCAGCAGGAGCACAGGTACAGAACTTGACCCTAATGTTAGCATAATTACTTGAAATGTTCCTTTAGTTCAAGACTGTCCCCTTCAGACATCATGAGAAGCCCAACTGTTCGAAAGAGCAGTGAGGGCAACATTAATTGCCATACATTTACTGAGCAAGCAGGAGCGTGTGCAGCCAAAAAGGTGTCACGAGCAGGACATCATGTAGCTTCCCAGGTGATTCAGCACAGTTCTGGAGGGTTGGTTATTATGAAGTGAAACACGGTTTTAACCCTTTTCTCGGGGTAGAGGTGTATACTTTGACCACAGCCTGGCTAATTCAACACCCAGACTGAAAATTTAGCACACTGATATAGCGTGTGAGCTTGGGTGGTCTTCAAAAGATCTGGTTCCCTAAATGAGTAAACTACATAGTGATCTATGATTCTGGAAGCTGAAACGCAGTCACCTGTTTTCACAGATTTTGCTAGCTATGAAAGAAACTTTCCTCGGATCACATTGCCACCACAAACAGTCATTCCCAGCTTGAAGAAAAAACCTCGGAAGTTTCAACTGGGAATGATGTTGTGTTGCTCTTGAAATGTGGGTAGTTTCATTTGCAGATCCACAGTATCACACAAAACAATCACAGAGAGAGTAATTGTCTACATAAACAATGAGGTAAAACTGCAGTATATGATGCCCTGTGGTATGTACATCAGTGAAGTAAGAGGTACATATCACACCTGCTTTTTTGATTGTGCTATGCTGGGCTCTGCCATAAAATAAGAGCAGCATGGCAGAGCCTGACGGAATGGTACAACCAAAAGCAGGTGTGTGGCATTCCTTCCATGACAGGCATGCCACATGCTACCCAGCACTGCAAACAGCCAGGGGAGGAGCTTGCAAAATATAGCCTTTGCTCAAGTACTTTGTGCTGCTTCAGGTGTATTTCAGTAGCTGAGAGCACTCTATCAAATGTGATCACCTGATGTGGAGCCTCAATCTGTTCCCTTACAAATAGTTGTGAAGCAAGTGCTTCCCTAGTTGAGTTGCCCCAAAGTGAGAGTATCTGTCTAGGGATGTGACACTCAGGGCAGGAATGGGTTACTGAATATTACCTGTAGTCATCAACCCGTGGAAAGATTTCTCTGCTTGTTCAAACCAGCACCGCTCAAGTCCCACCTAACACAGGGAACCGTGCTACCTCTGTTCCAGTCGTGAACCAAATTTCCCAGCTCTTTGCAATGGAGATCAGGAAATCATTGTTTTTATACAGTGCCTGCTGCAGTGTATCACTTCACCTGCGCTGTGCCACTGTAACGACAGAAAATGTAAATTCCTGGTCCCTTAAGCGCTGTAATTAGATTAAATTTTGTATAAATTGTTATAAAGGTAGAGAATCTCACAAAAACATCTAGAGCAAAATTGGGTAACTTACACTACTGTTCACAATATTCATTATGAAAGCTGATAGAACTTTTCCAATCCAGCATACCTTCTACTTGATCGTTTTGCAGCTCCAGATTCTTGGGCAATAAAACACACTGGAGTCAAATGTACCAGCTCTGCACTTTCAAAACCTGCCTGTCGAGAGCTGGAAATTCCTGAGCTGACGGCAGGGGTGAAAAATTTCAAGTATTGATTGAGAACCATACTCTCATTTAAAAAACTCTTTTGGAAATCAACCAAACAAACACACACGCAAGTTACATGGGAACATACAAACATTACCTTAGTTTGCACAGTCACTTGCTATGGGTATGAAGTTGCTGTTTCTTGAACCTAGCTGAACATAGTAGCTAAAATAGCACCTGTTAGGCACCTAAATCCATTTTCCAAAGAAAACTGTTTGACACTTCATATTTCTGTCTAAAATTGGAGATTAACATCTGCTTCAGATGATTTTATGAAGGGCATTCAATAGCTATTAAGGGCATCTAAAGAAAATTAAGTGGTAAACTTAAAGTGGGATATATTTTTAAGTCGCTCACTTTTTAAACAGTCAAGAAAATATCCTCTCCAGCCACATTCCATTAGAAAAGAAAAACAAATCCACTTTCGGAGTAAACCCAGGCAATTTGCACTTTCTAATCCCAAATCCCTGAATTATCTCAGTCCTTTAACTAACTGTGTCAAATCTGAAATTTATTAAGCTGGGCTAATAATTCTGCTCATTTCACAGGGAGAAAGCTAAAGAGTCCTTGGGACAGCCTGCCTCCTGGATGGGCATAGTCCTGTAGGGTGGCACTTGGGATGCCCAGGAGCAGATAGCATTTATCAGTACGTGGAGGACCTCTGAGGATGCTCCATGATTAGGCATGTGCAGCAGATTGGATGCACTCTGTTATGCATAATGGAGCACAGAAAAATTGGAAAACACTTTCTCCAGAGAGCCTCTGTTTAGCTTTTAAGCGCTGTTGTTTGAACTGCCTTCTCCAGGTCAAAGCATATCCACTTCCAGCAGGAAAGTGATTCCTCCACACCTTAGGCTGCGGTACTCTGGTTCCTTTGCTGTCTGCCACACCTTGGGTATTTGGAAAAGACTTGCTTTGTCCCCCAGCTGAGAGTTAGCTGTCCCCATGCTGTCACTTGCATCCTGACTGTGAACAGCTCTGCTCCCCATGCACTATAGCAGGGCAGAGGCTGACATGCTGACAGCCACCAGAGATCCCCAGACAAGGCTGCAGGGACATCGACTTGAAATTGGGATGGACCTATTTAATGAGGTCACTGAGGTACTAACTAAAACTAAGCCCGGAACTATAGGTATTACTCCTGGGAAGCCCCAAAACATCAAAAATAAATTAACTCCATTTAATGGAGAAACCAGACCTCCCTCTCCTGTCCCTCGTGACACTAGATGTGCCCGTAAGCTGGTGCCTCAATGCATGCATCTTCCATCTTTCAGGGATCTGTTTTCTTGTCTCTGCAAAGTTTCACCTACCACAACAGTAAGTACCCAGCAAATGAGAGAAGCTCCCAACTTTACTGAGTTATGGCAAAACTGGCAAACAAACGTCATAGATGGGGAAATGCTTTGTTCGCTTTCCATCACATAAGGCTGGGGAGCATGAGGTCCAGGATGTGTATAGGGCACACATAATCAAAAACAAACAAACAAAGGACTCTTGTTCTGGAATTACGTTCGCTATGTTCTTGTTCAGAGCTTCCCTTCCACTGCTTACACAGCCTCCAAGGTGATGATGGAGCCTCAGTCTTTTCTAAACTATGCTGTAGAGTTGGAAACAGACAGGACTAGAACACAGAAGCTGCTGGGCTCAAAGTGCAGTCTTCCTGGGGCACCTTCCAGGCATCCCTTCTAAAACAAAGACCCCCAAACCCAGAGATGGGAATGGTCCATGTGGGAAGAGCATTAAAGTCACAAGGCTCAGGTTTGGAGCCCCACGAGGACAAGCAGCTCCTGTGGCCCCAGGAAACTCTTCTGCAGCATTGCCATGGCAGCCTCATGCCGCTACTTCTTCCTGACAGGCAGAAGGCAAAGGCAGCATGTCTGGGAAGATGCATGAAAAGGTGCTGCTTGTCTCGTGGGCAGCTCTCCTTCGGGAGCTTTTGGGCTGCAGGAGGGGCTGCCCAGGTCACCATGGTATGCTGTGGGACGACAGCCCCCTGACACGGACACAGCCTGGCACGTGAGAAGTTGAGTCTGAGCGCTGCCACAGGCAGCCCGCCTGGGCTCTGCAAAGGGAAAAGCAACTTAAAACCAAAACCAGCAGTAAAACCCAAGCAAGCCCAATGAACCTCGGCTGTGGGCACTGCCATCACCCCGAGTGGGATTCGG
Organism: Numida meleagris; assembly: GCF_002078875.1. Taxonomy (NCBI): domain Eukaryota; kingdom Metazoa; phylum Chordata; class Aves; order Galliformes; family Numididae; genus Numida; species Numida meleagris. The sequence goes on along the minus strand of NC_034412.1, from coordinate 64,485,760 downwards.
TGGATAAGCAGTGAAGGCAGAGGGCAAGGGAGGGCGTTTTGAGGGTGTTGGGCTAAGGGCTGGGCTGGCAGCTGGGACCCTGGAGCGACCTCAGCCTTTTAAGAGAGGGGACAAAGGAGGGGAAAGGGAAAGACGTTCCCTGGGAAAGGGGGCTCCCCGACCCCCTCCTGGGGCAGCCTCTTCCCCTGCCCCCCCTCCCCCCCGGCAGGATCGGGGAGAGCTTTTTGCGTTCGGCAGCGCATATGTGTGTGCCTCAGCATCCGCGCAGGGGGAGCGGGGCCGAGCTGCAGCGGGTGGTTCCCAGCCTCCCCCGCCCCCTTTCCCTCTGGGTTCGCTCCTCGGCTCCGGCTCGCATTTGAGCGCAGGCGGGCGGCACAGCCCCTCTCCCAGCCCAGCCCTGCCCGGCCCCCGCCCGTCCCCGCCCCGCGGGCTGCGGGCTGGAGGCAGCCGCGCTGTGCCGTGCCGCTCTGCTCCGAGCCGAGCCACCCGCGGGAAGGCAGCGCTCTGCCAGGCTCCGCTCCGTACCCCGCCATGCCGCGCCCGTGCCCCGCCGCCCCCCGCCCCGCCGCACTCCGCGCAGCCTGAGCTCCTTCGGGGCTCCGCGCCGGGACGGGGCCGCCGGCGGCTGAGGCGGCTTCGAGAGGCACCGCTCCGCGCTACCGCCCGGCCATGGGGAAGGGGCTTGAGGGGACGGCGGCCCGCTGCGGGCTGGGAATGGGATACCTGCTGCACAGCGTGGTGCTCCCGGCGCTGGCCGTCCTGGGGGCCAGCCGGCCCGGCTCCGCCGCGCAAGGTGAGGCTGCGGGGGCGGCGGGCGGGGCGAGCCGG